>NW_008481857.1:28582-60835 GCF_000524495.1 Plasmodium inui San Antonio 1 | reverse complement strand
TGCGCACGAGTACTTTCCATTGTTTCAGATAAATGTTGAACTTAACATTTGTTTGACAATCGAAGTCGCCGTCACTTCTGAAGCAAGATGTATTTAGGGAAGGGTGAAGAACCCACGTTTTCTTCATTTATTATTATATAATAGCAATAAAATGAACGCGCATTCATATTTATATAATAACGAAGATAAATATCTTTCCATGGTATGTGTAAATGTACACATACATTTTATTTTTTTCCACAGCTTCAAATGGGAAAATACTTAAAAATTGAATTAAAGTTTTTCCTTTTGCAACTTAAAAAAAATAAAAAAAGTTAAAAAATTAAAAAAAATTAAGAAAAAATATTTGCATTGAATTAAAGCACTTAACAAACGTCAAGAATAGTTTAACGCATAATTGATCTTTCAATTAGGCAAAAACTGCTTCTGCTAGGTTGTAAAAACAAATGAAAAAAGGGAACATATTTTTCACGCATCACTTGGTTTAAACGAATAATCCGAAAAAATGCATTAGTAGTACGCTTTCTTATCAAAAATAAAATAAAAAAAAAAAAAAAACGCAAACACGTAGCATAAAAACGGTTGGATATGGCCACTATATTAATAACTAAAAGAACTGGATGAAGGGGGGATGCTTCAGATGGATTTAAAATTGATAAGAACGTTTACACAGTGTACACATTTTTTACTACAAATTATGTTTTGCTTCTCCTATCCAGAGAGCAGACGTGAATGGTGAAATTTTGTTTCTTTTCGAATTTTTCGAATGTGTTATAGACATGGTCGATCTTTAGAGGTCCAAAAGAATGCTCTGCCAAATTGAATCTTGTAAAAAAGGGGTAGCGAATCAACCCTGCTGCGTCTGCGCGCATGTACGTATGCATCCCCTGCGTTTGGGCAAAGTTTCTAACCCATGGAAGGGCACAACTTTGGGAAAAACAAAACAAAGGGGGTGCCCCCCCAAATGCCCCTATTCGTTCTCTCTCCCTTTTCATTAGTTTACACTTTTATTTTTGGAACTGGGGAGATCCTTTTGCTTCTCGATTAACAAATTTTCCATTTTCAATTTGATATCTTTTTCCTTTTTTCTTTTAATTCTTTTCATTTGTTTTTCAATGGAAGCTACATATTCGCTGATATATTCTTCCTTCAAGAGTTCTAAATTCTTTAGGACACTATTAAACCCTTCATTCGTTTTGGAAGAAATGCCTACAGTTTTTATGCCCTCGTAAAATTCATTAATCATGAGTGCACACGACCTACTGAAACTAGCCATGTAGCTCTCATCATGTATAACATCCTCATTGAAACTGTCATAATCTTTCATCCACTGGATGCACTTGTCGTGTTTGATAATATCAACTTTGTTGAAGCAAGCCAGAAAAGGCAGTCTGGCTTTGTATAGAACACTGCACGCATAAAGCATATTGGACATAAAAGTGATGGGCCTTTCACATCTAACAGTGTCAATAATGTAATTAATAACCACGGGAAAGCTAACTGATAGAGTTTCTAAAATAATATTGCCACTTGCGGACCAGTTAAATACTTCAATTTGCCCCGGTGTGTCCACAATTATGTAGTGTAATTTATTTTTCCTCTTTTCCAAAATTTCAATAACTTTGTCAAATCGTGTGGCAAATAAATTTAAACAAGTCATGATTGCGCCATTTGGTCCTAGTTTATACTCTTTCATTATTTCGTGATATTTAATGCTATCTCGTATATCTATGTTTACTGGATATTGCACGTACTTAACGGCTGGGTCCAAGTTCATTGTGTATACTTTTTTTTTTTTTTCTACTTTTAGATAGTTATATAATGACCCGACGTAGGTCGTCTTTCCACTTCCAGCCATGCCGATTACGATTATAACGGTTGGCAAGTCTTTGTAGTAATCTTTCAGATTGGTCTCTTTGTCGGTGTGACGGGTTTCGCATTCATTTTTCTTTTTCACGCTTGTCCCCTCCCGATTGGGTTCACTCATTGGGAAGTTTTCCCTTTTCAGATTCGTCTCATCAGCTTCCGGTTGACTCATTTGGCTTTCCTTTTCCGCCGAAAGTTCGGATTTTTTTTCGTTCTGCGGCAAACTGTCCCTTTTTTTTTCTCCTTTGCTTACACTTTGCGTTACATCCTGTTCGGTAATTTGGTTGGTGAAGTCAACATTTATACACTCCCTTTTGCCAAATTTGATTTCACGATTGTCATTTTTCTGATTTTCCGTTTCGACGCGCTTATAATTTTCTTTTATTAAAATGTTATCACTTGCTTCATTTTCACTTTGTTTATCTTTTAACATATCTTCATACCTTCCGTTGTTTATTTTGTAATTCTCAATTTTAAACAGATTTTTTTCCCTATTCTCTATTTCGCCTTTTTCCTCATTTCTTGCTTCGCTTTTTTCTTCCATTTTTTCGCAGCACGCGCTTTTCGACTATAACGTGTTTAAATTTGGCATACAATTTTGAAGGTTACAGGAAAGTTAAAAACATTCGGTTGTTTTCCGTTAAGCGAATTGGTCAAATATGCATATTGCTAAATGCTCACGCTTTTAAGTGTTGTTGTGTTGTACCAGCGTATGATGCCTAGTCGTATGCATTTTTTAAGCACGAAGAATGTTACGATGGAAGTGAGTACATTTATGTTGTGCTCCTTTGCCTTATTAAAAACGTGCTTATTACTTTTAAGACGAAAATAGGTAATTAAAAAATTTGTTATTTTTCTGTGGATTAATTCTGTTTAACATTTCATGAATTTGACTGGGTATTTGATTTTTCACATTAAAACGGCGCAATATTTTTTTTTTCGCGTTGTTTCTTTGAGGAAGAAAAAATCACCGTAGGAAATTAAAGAAGCTGGCATTTTGTGATATTTAGCGAGGGAAAAAAATTAAACCAAAGAAAAATAAAGCAAAGCAGAATAGAGAAAAGCAGAAGAAAATATCGTTATTGTATTTTTAATTGCGTGAGGATCTCTTTTAGCACAGATAAAAATGCATTTTGCGCTAAGGAGAATTTATATACGAATTATACAAAGAAATGCCAAATGTTGGAACATATTTTACAGCATTCCTTTTTTAGCCTGCTTAAGAAAAGAGGAAGGCTCAGATGTGCGTGTTGGAAGTACATAGTTTACACATTCCTTGGCTACGAATTATATGCATGAAAAAATGGAGAACTCGTTGATCCTTTTTATTTTTGAGGGGGAAACTAATACATCTTTTGTCTGAAACATTGCTTCATTAGTGGTCTCTTAAAAAAAAGTAACATTACAGCGTTTTTATAAATTTGACAGTTTATATAAGCTGCGAATAGTCTATGTGGCATATGGAGAAAAATGAAATAAATGAATTAACCTGGAAAGGGCTCATTATTTTACTTAAAATAAGCTGATATGTACAGCCGGTATGGTGAAGTGAAGAGGCGGAGACGTATGAAAGACTAAATTGTTCTACTCCCGTGGAAAGTCCCATTTTGGCATTCTACAAGTTTGCATATATTACGAAATGCCTTTTTCAAATGATGAACGATTTTACAATCGACCTTCAAAGGTTGGCTTGTGTATATGTATCCATACACATATGAATGTATGAAAGCATTCCTGACGAAATAATAAACAAAGCGGATTTATCTTTTCAGTTCTGTTTATTTAAGAGATTTCTTTTTGCGCTTTAAATCCAGCTGTTTTCATTGGGCGTGAATATTTGAATACGGCCTTCTTTCAGGAAAGTATTTATTTCCTTCTTGTTAGCAGAATTGGGCGATTCGCAAGGTAATGTAAATGTTCTTATACAATTGTACGTTCAGCATGGTGTGTCAGGACGGTTCTTACGGCTTTTATGCCTTATACCGGGATCGTTACATAAATGTCAGCCATACGTCTTAACGTTTAGAATTTTCCCTTTTTTTTTCTTTTTTTGGACGTAAAAGTTTATTATTTTAAAGTGTAGATAATCCGTTCGAATATCCTGCACATGTAACAATGAATTAGTTATATGAAAATAGGGGGGAAAATCCCCATAACAAATTTTATGATGAGCGAAAAGAAATATATGCACAATTTCTTTTAAGCATGAATATTTCAAAAAAATGTTTGGTATATTATTTGAGAATTTCCTTGAGCACGCATGCAAAAATGGTTGCATTGTATTTTGTATAGTTCTTCTTGTTTCATAGTCTGCGATCTGGTTCAGTACACTAAAGGTTTAACGTCTATATGAATAAATAGAACAAATAAAGTTGCCTCTCATTAACCGTCGTTAAATCGTAAATTATGTTTGTGCATGCATTTAGAGTTTTATGTTTTTTCCACATAAAAAATGAACATTCAGTTTTATGTTTTAGTGGACAAAAAAATTAAATGCTTAAAAGAAGAATATTACGAGGGAATTAAAAATTGGGAACGCGTGTTAAGAATTATATAAGAGATACAACTCTGTGGTGAAAAAAAAAAAAGAACAGAATGCATAACCATAGGTATGGCAATAAACAACCATATAAATACATTCAGTAACAATTTTTGTCACTTTTTATATAATTTAACCATCAAGAAAAAATGAAAATCAGTACGTTGTGGAATATAGCTATATTCACAATTTTACTTAGCAAAGTGGTGCATATTGCTTTGGTCAAATTTGCACCCAGAAAGGAAAGGAAGAAATTTTCGTCTTCCATATTATGGAAATTTTTTGAAACTACTGGAGATGAATATAAAGGAAGAATCCTTACCGAAGAAGAAGGTAAGGGGATAATGCAAAACTGTCAAAAATGTATCTGTATATAGGTGTTTATGATGTGAAAGAACTGGGAGACGCATAAATAATTGCACATTTTTGACGATGTAAATGTTTTAATGTTGGTCATTTTATTTGTTTTTCACACTTTGCAGAGAAGAATATGGATGATTCTATAGAGAATTTTATAAGAGATAACAATGTGAATTATTCGGACACTTTTGTTTCATTAATCAATACCACAATGCTCGAGGATATAGATGTGAATGGAACGGAAATAACTGAATCAAAACCTATAAAAGAAGACACAGAAGAAGAGAAGAAGAAAAAAAAAAGAACCAGGAGGTATAGAGCATGTTGCAAAGTTTTAGGTCATCCATGCAAGAAACACAATAAGAAGGGCAAAAATGTGTTAACAAAAGAAAACGCACAAGCTACTACTGCAGAAGAAGGTAATGAAAAAGTAGAAGAAAAACCCATAAAGACAAGAAAAAGGACAACCCCAGTTGGAGAACCAACCAGATTCAGTAAAAGGCTGCGTCGTAAGTATCGAGGGAAAAGCTCAAGTGAGTCAGAAGAAAATACAGCGAACACAGAAGAACCAGTTCTTGTTCCAAAAGTACCGACTCGTAAATACGAAAATATTTTTTTAACTGAACCTACGAACGAAATGGTAAAGGAGAAAAATATGAAACTTTTGGAAATACATTCATATAAAGTCAGAACTTCCAATAATTCAGAAATTAATAAACTTCAAGCTCCCGGGATTAGTGACACAGATTCAGATGATAAAGAATTGGATGAAAAGAAAACATCAGAGGAGCCTAATTTTCAAATTGAAGAAAACAAACATAACTTGCAGTATGGTATTATTTTAAGTGAGGTAGGATCTGAAAGAAATATAGAAAATAAGGATTCTCAAGGAGACAACGATAAGGAGGAATCTCAAGAAAATTCAGATAAGAAAGATTCAGGTGGCTCAGATATTTCATCGGAGTCCTCTCATGAAGAATGGAAGGAAACTGAAAATGAAGAGAAGACAGATTCAGACACAGAAACATCTTCCGAAGCATTGGAACAAGAAGAATTGGATGAAAAGAAAACATCACTAGTGCCTAATATTCAATTTAAACAAAACAGACTTAACTTGTGGTATCTTAGTAATTTTCGTGACGTAGGATCTGAAGGAAATATAGAGAATAAGGATTCTCAAAAGGATACACATAAGGAAGATTCAGGTAGCTTAAAGAATTCATCACAGTCCTCTTATGAAAAATGGAGAAACACTGAAAATGAAGAAAACACAGAATCAGATTCAGACGGAGAAAAATCTTCGGGAACATCGGAAGAGGAATTACAAAATTTACAATGGGATTAAGATAAGTGTACTCAGAGGAACATATTAGTTTGGCAATTGAGGAAAGTTTAGATTAAAAAGGTGAAGAAACACAGTGATCCCTATCTTTTTTTATTCCAAAAACAAAATAATAACGAAAAAAGAAAGAGTGGATCAGAGTTAAGAGGGGCGTCTTGGTTTTACGGAAAAAGATAGAAAGTAAATTAATCAACATCGTATCAGGAAAAGAAAGAATGTATCTTTTAAATAATTTCTTCTTATATATTTGCAGAGAAAATTCTTAGGATATGGGAAGAGAGTGGCCTTGTATAACAATTCCTAAGTGTAATTTGTCAAAGGAACTTCACAAAAGTATGTTATGAAGAGGAGGAAAATCATGTAGCCTAAAAATTATTATAAAAATGGGAAGACATCTTCTATTATTGTAATAATTATTGAAAAAAGTTACACATTACGACAAAATAAGTATTGTCTGTGTAAATAGACACATGAGCATCATTTAACAGTGCATATATATGTGGAATTTTGACGCAATACAGAGAACTTATTTTTGAAAACGTGAGTATTTTTCGGAATTTTCTTTATTTTCATAGTTAGGATGTGTTTCCAGAATTAATTATACAGCTATTTGAAGCAATTCGAGGCAAGTGTGGCTTCCTTGTTGTATTAGCCAATGTATGCATTTGCGACAATTGTGCGGAGAAGCGAATGGAAAAGTGTACAGGGGAAGTACACGAAGAATAGTATTGATCATAATTTTGCAGAATAGTTCACCTCACATTTATGTAGAACTTTGTGCGTTTTTTGTAAATTAAAACGGACAATTATAAATTTATTGTGTAAATAAGAAATCTGCTTAATTTTTACCATGTAATGCTCCTTTTGTGAGTTCATTTATGAAACATGTAATCATTGTTGTGTTGTTGGTACACTGATAAAAATGTGTCTTTCTCATTAAATGTCTTTTTTCCCTTCGACCGTCATTTTAATATGTTATAGTTCTACGTATTTATGTTTGTTTACAATTTATTCGAAGAATAAAATAAGTGAGAAATTTACTGAAAAATGAATATATTATGAAATGCCAGAATTGTGCAATATTCACAAAAGTGAAATGATAGATATTGAAGGAAGGGCGTAAGGTATAGCAGTAACTTTGTCTTCCTGCATCAACAACATGTTATGCTACCTTTAGTTATGCTTCCAAAGTGTGAAGTGAACTGTTAGATTGTTGATAGAGAAAGAAATGATGGGAAAGAAAATATTGCTCTGGAAGGCATCTTCCATTTTGAATTCTCAATGTGGGTATCCATTTCCTCGCCCATACGGCAATGGCGTAATGGATAAGAATCCACGTCTCCCCGCCCTATTTCTTGTCTTAATACTATTTAGCGCTTCAACATTGTTTAAAATGATTTAAGGTTAAAATTATTTTCGTACTGAATCGTTCAATTTTATGGTTCTTTTTAATTTATATATTATAATGTTACTTACGAACAAGGTTACTGGGCTTGTAGGCCAAATACGCAACGAACATGTGTGAGGAATGATGGGCACATGCACGCACGGAGCGGCATAATGCAACTTGTCATTTTATGCTACAAATGAATCTGCAAAGTGGTCTAATAATGAATTCATTCGCTGGAATATAAAAAATATGAGCTAAAAAAGACGCGCAGCATAGTACTTAGGGGAAAATAAAATATGGACACGCACAAGAAAATGAAAAAATTCTATATACATTGTCGTACGTGAAGAAGAAATGTGTTCAAAAAAGAGAAGAAATGACGCACACAATTCGAAATGCTCTACAATTACGCCCTATGTGGTACAAGGAAAAATATATATATATATTGCAGAGTCATAGGACACAGATGCATGTAATTATTTACACATAGCAGCAAAATACGAAACAGCTGAAAATTGTAACTCTCTTATAACGGCGAATTGGATGGTTAAGAAAAAAAAAATTCACCCAAATGTACGGCCCGGGAGTACCATAATAATTCAGGTATCTCATTTTTCTGGGTGCAGAACGTCATCTTCAGGAGAAACTTTGGGTTCCATTCCCCCAGTCGCTGTTTCTGGATCTGTCATTTTTCCTCTTCGGTCATATTTGATTATATGATGAATTTTTATCCCCCACAGGGTTGCAAAGGCTAGGACAATACTTCCACATACAAGTGACAACATTATCAGTCCATCTTTTCTTGATTTGGATCGTATTTTTTCATTGGCCTTAATTGTTTCGTAATCTAATTTCTCAAGGGGTATCTCCGAATAAACAGCCAAACACGGAATTATTGCAATTAAAAATAAAAATAGAACAAAAACGCTTAAATGGTTTGAAGTCCTCATTTTGGTTAAGTCCAGATAATCACACGTTTATTTACTTAAAGGGTCACTGGGTTGTAAAACTATCGTTTGATGAATTACTTTCTGTTCTGATCGCTTATCGATTAAATGTGTTTTTGGCACTTCATTGTAGAAATTAAATATGTATAATTAAATATGTACGATTAATCGAAAGTTGCAATCATTATTCTGAAAAGGCGTTGACAATTTTTTTTTTGAGGTTTTTTCCTTTATAATTATTTTAACATGTGCATGCATTCAGTGGTATCAATTCATGCAGGTTACAAAAATCCTTCTTACGATCAAAATTTGGCACCTTAGTGGGTCAAACAACCAGTCCACATAAGTTTCGACCTACACCGTAGCGTAAATTTGCGCTTCAACAAGAGAGGATATCCATCAGTTTTCTCAATTTTAACACAAACAAAAGAAGGCGAAGGAATGGGAAGAATTATCTGTGCCAGCATGCCGTGAAAGGGTGGGCCACAAAAAAAAGGGGCTGCAATATGCTCGAAAAAGAACAAAAGGAAGTGGCAAAAAAGTGCTCCAGAAGGTGGAAAAAAAAATATATATGAAAGGGGGAAAGATTACAGGAGTTCTATATATGCGAAGAAGAAAATTACGCATATGCGTATTTTTTTTTGTGTTCATTTCATATTTGGAAGAATTGTTCAGAACAGAATGTTTTTTCATATAATGAAAACCGGTCGAATTGGAATTTGCCCCAATGTAATTACATAAGCATACAAATATATACATGTATATATATATCAGATTGAAGGAGTGGATCGTTATTTCGACGTGATTGAATGATCCAGGCACGCAACGTCAAATTTTATTTCTTAACCCTTATGGAAAAAACAGGCGATTGACGAACAGATAAGGCGTTATTTGATTTACAACAAGGGGCCTTTAAAACTCCAGTAAGATCGAAACATTCGCTGTTATATTTATATCACATATATATTTAACCCATTTCTGGTGCAAGGGAAACATTATACCTTATACATCTTCTTGATACAGAAACGTAGACGTACGTGCAAAACAAAATTCCTTACGGCGTCGAAGGATGCTAAGTGTTCTGATATTATAATGATGAATCTGCAATATTTTGTACATATGCATTGTTATGTTCATTTGCCCATTTTGCTGACTCTCATTTTTATATATAAACGTGAATGGTTTGCAGAACTCGTCCTTTTATTTGAATGACAAAACGTGCGCACCTTTAAACACATCGAACGCCAGTGTGTCAATTCCATATATTGTAGGGGGTTCATACAGTTAAAAAACCAAGGGCGCTATATGTATGAATTTCGTGGAAAGATCATGTATTTTATTCGTAGCTTTAGAAAAAATACACGTTTTCGAATTTTGAGGAGTTCGTATCTGCGATTACGCTATATAAATTAACTATAAAAATATTTGTGCGGAAATATTTCATTTCATCACAATTGAAGCGTAAAGTAGGGACAAATAGATTAAGAATTTATAGAACAAAGCATTCACTGAGCGAACCAGACGGCTATGTGAAACGCGGTGCTATATTTATCGACGCTCTCTGTAGATTTAATCTAAAGTTTGAAGGAATGTATTTGTTTCATTTATACGCAAAGGGGATTTTCCCATTTTGCCAATCAGTTAGCACAACTGCATGAATTGTACGTATAATTTTTAGAGCACATAAAATGCGCGTGGATCCCTTTTAATTATATTTATTCTGCCAAATTCGCAGGCATATCAGTTAATGCTTTAACACATCATGAAAAATCATTTCTTGGGGTATTTCTTTGGAATTAAAAAGTGAAACTGGTGCATAGGGTTGTAGTTACTGCATTAGTGGGCTGATAAAGAAATGCGGATAATTTCCGCGGTGTTCTTGCCTAAATGTGTGCCGCTACTTCTTAATACTTTTAGACGTCCACGTTACGTTACTTTCTGTGCGTTTTAAAGTATAATATGGTTCAAATAGTATCTGCCTTAATTCTATTTTAGGAGCACTTAATGAGAGATAAATGTGATATAAAAATAAAGGTATACCCCGTTATTACGTTTATGTGTAAAATTCTACGTATAGGCATTCTTGCGCCTATCATTCAAATTTTTCATTCTTATGCGTATGTTTGCACTGTACCGTCTCCCATCTAAAGGAACCCACCGAAATATCGATGAACATTTCACCTTCAGCATATTGATCGTTAAATTGAATTGTGCATGAAAATCTATGAGAAGTTCTAAAGAATTAGAAAATTCCACTTTTTAAAATTAATTCTGATGTATTATATGTTTTAGTTCCTTTGCATGAGGTGAAATAACCGTATGGACTAATTTGTGAGTGGGGATAGAGTGTTGGACATATCTAAAGAGTTTCAATGACCTCGAGATTACAAAGGGAGTTAATAAGTGGACCTTAATATAATTCATTAGTACTTCCTCCAAAAGGACAATACTGATATATTTTTCAGAAATATTTATTTGCGGGATGAGAAGGTCCTTTACATGTTTTCCCTCATTCATGAACCTAGAATGTTGCTTTTTTTAGACAAGAAAAAAAAGTTTGATGCAAACATCTCTTCATTTTTTTTCGACATGCTTCTTTTTTACGTTTCTCCTCTTGAACACCACCAAACTTAATGATAGTCACGGATTTTAAACTTGTTCTTTTTCTCGTAAGATTATTTTTCCTTTATACATTTTATTCCCTGTGCAAATTCGTTTTATAACACTTGCTTTTTATTTGTTGAATGAGTTCCTGTAAAATTTAATGATCGTGTACCATGATAATCTGTGAATTAGGATTTCGTATATTCTAGCGTTTCTGTTTAATGCACTTTTGTGTTTTGCATATTTTTTTGAAACTTTACACTTCTCTGGGTATCATTTTATGTGTAAAGACAAGAAGCATCATTATTTCAGGTTAGTGTTAAAATTGCATGTGCTGTTACGGATCAAGATGTTAGACCTTGCACTTGATATATTTCTTGAATTAGAATTAGTCAGTTGCCTGTTTCATTCGTTGCGCATTTGTGAGCATGTGCCTTAATTTGATTTACATTTTGGGAACAGCAGGAACCAGATAAGACATTCATGTAAGAGGGTAAAAATGTTATTCAATTTTTTTTCTTTTGGGGGGAATATGCAGTATGGGAATGTATACCACGTCTAAGAAATGTGCGCAGAAGAAGTACCTTTATTGATATTGATAATTTTGCGTAAATTATTCACGGCGAACATACACACGTATGATTATGCGCTAAAAAAGGTGCATGTGCCCTTCTGCTGTAAGAAAATGTGTATTCTATAAGTGGAAAACCTTAATTAGTCATGTTACATGAAGGGTGTAATTAACGATTTCAGGAGATTTCTTGTTAAAAGAAGGTGGATCCGTTATCAAGTCTCAATTAAATAATACGTGCACTGAGAGAATCATTAGGAATAGGA
This sequence comes from Plasmodium inui San Antonio 1, assembly GCF_000524495.1. Taxonomy (NCBI): domain Eukaryota; phylum Apicomplexa; class Aconoidasida; order Haemosporida; family Plasmodiidae; genus Plasmodium; species Plasmodium inui. Next base: position 48,950 of record NW_008481857.1, on the reverse strand, counting down.
AATTTAGCCGCCTAATACTTAGTAATTTTGTTACTAATCACGGTTCTATTTTGCCTTTCTTATGTAGCAAAAGTTGTGCGAATGAGAAAGGGCAAATATAATTCGAAGTCAGAAAACTGAGTTTCTCATTTTTAGTCATTTGCATGGAGCATTTGTTCTTTCATTTTTTCTTTTTCTATATTCCTAATTAGCGCGTAAAGAAACCTATATAAGTGCGAAAAAATGTGCATAATATAACGCTAATGCTTTTATAGTGGATAGGATTTTTCGATATTTTTTCATGTATATTTCTCATTACCCGGAGAGTTAAACCTTTAAACCCTATGTACGAACAAGTTGCATAGTAAGCTATTCGAATAGGAAGAATCATAAGAAAAATTTATGAATAGGTTAAAACACCATGAGTCAGTTCAGGGACCGCGATCGAGGTTTATACGTACGTGTTTAAGTAGTACAAGAAGAACGGCATAATAATGAAACCAATTTGAAAGATCAAAGAAAAAATTAACTTTTCATTTCTTATGGAATCCAGAATGTTTAGTTTTACATTGTCCCGCCATAACATCTGTGCAGTATTTAATGGAAGTGTTCAGAGAATATAATAAATAGGTGCAGAAGCGAACGTCATGTCGAAAAGATTACCTCAAAATAAGTGTACTGCTGCGGAGTTGTCTTTCCTAGCGTATTCAATGTTACATTCTTCACGTCACCTTTTTGAAATGTAAAAATGGGGTCGATAAAAATTAGCAAATCATAATTTTTTTCCCATAATGAGTCGCATAATGAATGGTTAAAACAAAAATGAAAAAGCAGAAAAGGTAACAAAAACAAGGGGTATCCATATATGCCCCATTTTGAAGAACAATTTTTTCGTAACTAACGCGATGCGAAAGAAATTAAATTATTTCATTGGAAAAGGGGACCAATTTTGCTTTAACGTTTTTTTTATTAAGTTAGTTTTTGCAAAGGGAACACTTTCCTTCCTTAAGTATAATTAATACAACTACGTAGTATGTTTAAAAGGAAAGACTTCATACAATAGCATTTTATAAATTGAAATTACATTTTAAGCGACTGTAATATATTTATTACATTTTGGTTATGAGTATCAAAAAATGTTCTCTTGTTGTATATCATTATGCCTGCAAAAATTTAAATATCAATTCCTAATTCAAGAATAGATGATACTATTCCATATCTGTGTAATTCGAAAAATTCATATAGAAAAATATATAGTATTATATAGACCATATTTTTATTTATTCAACCTAATATTGAATAAAATGACAACACATAGCAGTGATGTGTGCGTCTGTATTAATGTGTAACAAGAAAATCGTTAAGAACGCAATGTAGGAAGATTTTTCTATTGCAATGTAAAAAAAATTACATCCTCATAATAGAGACCTCGTCACTAACATAAGGCATTCCTTTCTTCTTCCTTATTAGGAAGATATTTTATGTGGAAATATCCTCAAAAGAGATTTACGCTGAAGTAAATCAGGATGCAAATAAAACAGATTATAATAGGTTTTGTAAAGAGCTGAGAAGAGATAGAAATGAATCAAATGAAACATTTGAACTTCGTAATAAAATTGCAAGAAATGTAGAGTATTTGTCTAAAATGGATAACACAGACATATGTAGATATCGTTGTACTCATTACAAACATTGGATTTATGATGAATTACACAATGTCTTAAAAGATGAAAAAGAGAGTTCTCATAGAAATAAAACTATTAATAAATTTATGCAGGCACAATAATATAGTATTTCATCATATGCAGAATATGCCTGTCACTTTAATTTTCATTTCACACATTTAGAAGAATTAAGACATAAACAAAAATAGAAACGTTTGTATGATTATTTTGAAAATTATTCTTCTATGAAAATTGAAGCCACCTGTAATAGCGATAAAGCAGAAAAATATAAAAGTTAACTTCGTCATATTCATGCACTGTATGAAAAATATTCCTGTCAGAATTCATGATGCAGTAATTGCATACAATATTTTTATTATCATGATGATTATAACCCCCCAGAAAATTATTACATTCCCTAACCTCGCGCGGGGCTACAAAATGTGATTAAATAAAAGAGCTCATAAATCATTGAACCACGGTGAACACAAAAATTCGCAAATTCCCGAAGAAGATATTATAGATACATTTCGTTGTGTTGTGTGTACAAATATAACTGAGGATACGTGGACATGTAAAATGCTTACAATAAATTATAAATGTCCAAAGAATATTTATAAAGCTTTCCGTATTGCTAAATGGAAAGACAGCCCGAGGAAGTATATTGCAGATATACATCCACTACTTTATGAGGTTTCCGGAAATTCTAGACCCTGTAACTACCAGTAAAGGGAAGCTGATAGATAAGTTTTCATAGGAGAATTCTACCATTTCATAATCTAATGGGACCCCGATAGTTGCAACTAAGAATAATAAATAGAGGTATGTATCTACGTTTGATGGTCCTGCAGAACAAACAGATGTAGCCGTCTGACAGGAGAATACGTAACCTTCAATAAAATGGGTGCCACGTAAAGGAGATTTCAATAGTATGGATGATGATCCAAAGTAAAGATAAGTACAAACTTCGCAAATGAGTAAAGAATCTAAGGGGAAATAAAAGAGAATTAAAGGAACGATATAAGAGATGCTCTAAATTAAGTGACATTATGTCTAAGCTTCCTAAAACTATACCAGATGTAAAAGGTGATGGAAGCATTATTAGCAATAATCCTTGTGAGAGCAGAGATTCAGAAATTATCAAATTTACCGATATCGATGAATACTATACATATGTGCCAGTAAACGGAAATGACATATTTTACAATACTTTTTTCCGTATCGGTTCAGTTGCAGCTGTAACCCTAGGATTAATTTTTCTTTTTTCTGTTTATTATGAGGTAAGTGGACATTAAGTTTTGGATTTGCCAATAATTAATATTTCTATTTCTAATTTATTTCGATCATAAGTTTTATAACTCAAGAGAATTGTATGATCAATTTTATGAATTTCTCATTTTGGTGTTAGTATAATCCATTTGGACCATTTATACATAGGAAAAAACTAGGAAGAAAAATAGTTCAGGAATATACACACAGCCGCGCGAAGCATATTCCGAAGGAACACTCCAGAAATGCTCATACAGGTCCAAGAAACAGGCCATATCGTTCTGCTTATCACGTTTCATGGGGTCGATCAAGCAAAAGTATCATATATGGGGGGCACAACGAATAAAAAGCATAATAAAAAGGCTAAGAAAAAATTTATCTACAGTTTTACAAATTAGATAATTAAACTCTTTTTTTTAAAGATAATAGTTCTTTCAAAATTGATAGCGTTATTTGTGTGTAATTTTTTACTGTTTCTATTTTTAAGTACTTCCCCTTTTTCATAATAATTCCAAGAACGTAGTATGGTACTTCTAATTCTATTCTTACTTTTTTCTCTTTCAATAAATAGAATTTATTTTGCTCATGAAATAAAGAAGTATATGTACGCAAATGCGTATTTTTGGTATTAATACTTTCCATATTGTTCTATGCGAGTTAGTTTTTTTTTACGAGCATATACTTGTGTTCTTTTCTTTTCTTGAAACATATGTATTTTTTTAAACAGTAGTATTCTCAATTCTTATGCTTTTCTATATTGTAATGATGTTCACATTTTTTCACGCACATGTTTGGAAACATTAATGAAATTCGCGCTATGAAAAAATGTTGTGCACGATTAATTTAGTAAGGAGTTCTTTCTTACATTATTAATAGTGCAATGAATATTTCTCTTCACAAGTAGATAGATATGCGTTGATAGTTCACTGTGTACATATTTATAGTTTTTAATACATCTTATTCCAATGAATTGTTGTACGAATATATATTAAACGTCATCGAATATTATGAAAATAACCATCGTAGTACTCATATATAACAACAATTAATATTCTGTCCCGATTAACAGGAAAAACAGGAACAATTTATGAACTTAGAAAATATCGTGACATTCATTATAACGTAAAGAATATAATGCCATGAAGCAGTGAACTTTAGTTGAACAACAAATGTGCTTACAGCAAATGTGATGTCCCTACATTTAAAATATTGGAGTTAATAGAACGTTGCTATATAATGTAAATATTTTTTATTCAATAGATATGTGATCGTACTATAAGGGAACATATATTAATATCATTTTTTATCCAATTTGTTGTATATTTATAGAGTATTGTACTAAAATAAATGTGCATCATTAACTTTAAACATATTTAGCTTTACTTAACTGAATTATTCAATGGGTTAAACTCATGTGCTAATACCATTTTACTATGAATTATACCCATTGAAATTATGAAAACTTCGTGGCTTTTAAGAATTAAACATTTATTTGAACTTTGATTTTTAAGAGCAATTTAAATATGGAAATAAATGTACTAAATTCCACAGTATATTTTAATCATACAAAAAAAATTATTTAACATCTTTTTCTAGGGGTTACTATTGGGAACATGTTATAGTACTAGAAATACATAGAAAAATTCAATATGTTCCTTTCTGTGTAATATATACATATTCTCAACTAATGGTTAATGATTTAATTTTTTGCATTGTCTCGAACGTTATAGGCACATAATAAATTATGTGTGCATTCCTTATTTTTTATAATATGAAAAAAGGAGAAATGCGCTGCTACTTCTTTAGGAGTATCATTTGGTACACTAGATATTTATCCTAGTTATATAATGTGATATATGCATTTTACGTGTATTGCTCTAAATTCTATGTTCTAATGAATTAGTCATACCGAGCAAATTTGAAATTTGGTGATAGAGAAAATATTGTTCATATTTTTACACAACATGGATATGTATTTATGTGTATACAAATCTTTTTTAATTTCTTAGGTTTAACATAGATCTGTACACGAAAAAGATGATTCTCTTACTGGTTTGTGTGCAAGATGTAAGTAACATTTTATTGTATGTTACGAAATTGTCGCAGTTGCGATGCATAGCCATGGGCAAATATTGAATCCCCTGTCTTGGGCATTTGCATTGGCCCATGTGGGAGTATTTGCTGGCTTCTTCTTGATGTGTTATTGATGAACATTCTGTTTCATTTTTTTATCATTGATATCTCAGTACTTTGCGAATTTCCGAAGGGTGAAGGCCAAATTGTAAAAAAAGTACCTAAGACATATCCAAATGTGTATATTCCCCAATATTCTTTTTCTATATGTTCTGCTGCTGTATATGTACATCTGACATCACGTTATTGTACTTGTATATAACTTATATTATAAAATAGAAAAGGAAAAATAATGAATAGTCTTATCTTTCTTTTTTTTATCAAATATAATGCCTCTTGGAATTACCGGTGGACATATTACTTTTCATACTTTACTTAAACGTAAGAATTGTTCAGACCTGGTTTTATAAAAATTATACACAACTGAAAGGAGCAATCCACTAATATTAATGCCGCGGGAAAAATGCGCCTCTGTTTTGAAGAAATAATGATCAGATGAAGAATAATTTTCCCATTATTCGTTCTCTTCTTTCATGCGTTTTTTGCTTTATGGTCGCCACAACAATGATGTGTATGAAACTATTCATTTGGGCTATCAGAAATATAAATTTTTTGAGTATTTAATTTTCTCATTGTGCCATAGTGTTTGAAATTATGTGCTCTATCTGATGTCGGATTTGACAGTGATATTAGTATGTACACATCATCAACAGAGATTATATTCTTATTTTGAAGTGTGTAAGCTCTAATATTTCTATTACAGATTTGCTTTAATCCTTTTAATTGCTACAGTAGAACAAGCGCTCAACAGTTGCCCCATACACACCAATAGAAACAGACAGGTTCCGTCTTATACTTTCGGCTCCTTTAGGAATTGCTCCAAACCTATAATATGTAGATTTTTGGAGAATACACTCTTAGCTGTTGTGAGAGAAAACTTGTTGATTCATAGTTATTTGAAATTATTCTAAAGAAACTTTATTTTAGAACATGTGTAAAATGATTAATCACTTCAGAAATTTACAAGAAAGATGGTATAATTCAAATTTGCGCAGAAGATGCGATAAGTATATAAGAGAGCAATATTGGAACAGAAATAATATGATATATGCATCAGGGTAAATTGTCTTTTAAAATTAGTAATCATAAGATATATTTGGGAACAAATTTTCCATAGGATATTTCTTGATTAGGTATAAAGAAGAGAATTCATAAGAATTGAAAGTTTACATTGTAATTATTTCGATAAATACAACAGACTAGTGATTTCTTTGAGCGAAGAATATAAATAATTTATCGGTTTCCGAACATTACAATAGACTGTATGAAGTAGAACCCAAATTAATGACCCATTTTTATATATGAAAAAATACGTTTTACATTATATTTACAGTGAGCACATGCAATACAATCACTTTAGCTCCCTGTGGTCAGATAAATGATCAAATTTCTCTGTTATTTATATTTATCTGTTTTGGGGAATAATGCAATATAAGATAATTCAGCAATTTCAAATCGCGTAAAAGTATGAATTAAGTATTTGAAAGCACTTTTTCCTTACAATTCCATACACATGCATATATATATGTACAAAGTGTTCATATCTTTACTGTTTCCTGTTCTGTTTCATTAATCGTATATTAATGTAGATGTTAAGGATGAACCTTCCAGCCTGCGGAACACAGAGCTTTCCTCTTTCTTGGAATGTTTAGTTTGTAATTTTTCATTTTCCCAAAATATTCGCCGTTCAGAAATACGATAAAATAACAGATTGTCCATTACAATCATTAAAAATATGGAACTTTCCGGAAAATGATCTATCTGAGAAAAGTATAATTCAAGAGTGAAACTTCAGATTCATGAAATTATTTATGGCTGTTACTTTATTGTTTACTAATTCTTTTGTTTTAAAAAAGTAAATGCGAGTAATAAATGCAGCGTTCAATATTGAAATAAATTTAAATCCTTAGCATGGTACAGAGATATTTCTCGCTCTATTCTTGTAAATGTATTTTTTAAAAAGGCTTTATATAATGAAATGGTCAAAGTTAAATTATATAGAATTCTAGATTAGAAAAAATTTGGAACTACTTTGGGAATTTCTCACTGTTCTTTTGTATCCATGGAGAGGAATAGTATTTATTTCTACTTTAACGTTAATGTAGATATCAAATGATGAACTATATTTTTTTACCATATTCCATACGACTGAGGGGGATCGTGGAAACATAGTAGGCAACATATATGTCATTAGATATAGATTCTTTTTTTTTCTGGATTTTATTTGCTAGCAATGGTGTAAAAGAAATATAACGAATTCATATACGACTTTTTAGATAAAGTATGCTCACTTTTTGGATCGTACTATTTTGACGTAATTCACCCGTATATTAATTAGCGATAATGTTGCATAGAATATACTTTGTAAAATATTTCTCTTTACCATTTTATCTTTCATTTATTGTAATTTAATAATCTGAGTTCTGCATAAGTTTAACTAGAGCTGAAATATATTATACTATGAATAAATAGAGAACTATGACGCAGAATAATAATATATCCGATGAATTATACAGCATTGTGCAACAGTTCTGAAATAGATCAACATAGAATTACTAATCTGCTCTGTTTGTATCTTTAAATTTATCCCATATGAACGTAAAGGTAATTAATTCTTTCTTCACGAAAATTGCTGCGCTTGCCCTTGTACTAAGTATACAAAATTGTTCCCATGAGGTACCAACGGAGCTGAATTCATGCATTCCCCTCACTATAATATGCATATATGCATGTTAATTTATATATTTATGGAAATGCGCGTTTTATAAAGGAAAATTTTAGTTCGCTCCCATGAATTGGCGTTTTTCACAATTCTCCAAATCATGTATCTCTCTTTTTAAGCATGGAGCTTATTACAACAACATAATGGAAGAGACAGGAAAAACGGAACATTGTTAGCTATTAGAACAAGTAGACTGCTCCATGGAAAAGCTAACCTACTAAAAGAAACAAAAGATAATTGTTTAGGAGGAACAAATATTAACATGTTAGAGGAAGATGATAATGAATTTCCAATACACTTAAATGCTTCACCACAGGATGAAGAAATTCGGGAGGAATTAAATCTTTTCACACATCAGGGCAATGGACAGCGGACCCTTAATGCATCAATGTGCGATGATAGTTCTGAAAGTATATCTAGCGTCTCAAGTTCAGAAACATAATTTAAAAGACCATTAAATGAATTAGACCAAAATGTCGCCCAAGACAGCATATTTGGTGATTTAGAAGTGTATGATTCTGATTAAAGTAGCGACGATATATCGAACGACAGTCTTTGTAGAAGCAAATTTGATATACTGAAAAATGAAAAAGACTTTACTGAAACGGATAATGTCAGTGAACAAGCACAATTCCATAAGTTAATACGAGAGCATAGAATCAAGGAAGTTACCGAATCGGCCATATATAGACTTTTAAAAAGAATTGATAGAACGGTTGAATCAGAAATTTTAACCATCATGAGAAGTGATTTTGGTTATAATAATAATGAGAGGTGTAACATTAAATGCAGAATTGGATATAGAAGATTGCTTAACGGTATAAAAAAATACAGAATTTTTTTACCTCTTATCATTTTTGGTGCGATTCCTGTCGTACTAATGCCATCTATGTTATTTAGTCTTATTGCGGCTGGTACTGCAACTTATGGTTCTTCACTTTTTCCTCTATATATTGTGTCATTATTATTATCTTTTTCTTTGGGTATCTACTATCAGATGAAATATAAACAGTGTCGTAGAATCCTAAGACGTTTTGTACAATACAGGAAACGCCTTACATTAAAGAAGAGAAATCCCATGAGCATATATTGCTTCTATAGATCTCCAAAATTTCATGCTGTACTATGAGCATACACTGGAATAGTACATATTCAAGGGGACCAGTATGTTTCTGTGTGTCCGTAATAGAGGTATGACATATATTATATATATGATATATTTATTTAATTCATTCTATTCACTCTATTCAAAAATGAAATCTGTGTGACGGAATGTTTCTCAGTTTTTTGATGCACGTTTGGTGTTATCATTTGAATGTGATGTTTAAATTAATATGCGGAATTCATGTGTGACAGATATGTTGTAAGAAGGAAATTCCTTTATGGTACTACATATTTACAACAAACGAAGTTGAAGATTCATCTGTTTGTTTCAATCTGCTATACACTAAGTTGAAGTTGTATTAATAATGATTTTTTTCTTTTCTTTTTCCTTAGTATTCTAAGAAAACTGTTAAAGGAATAAGTAGCGTAAATTATACTACTTCGACTATTACGTCTTGTATGAGGAGTTAACGGATATGTAGGAACATTATCTGCATGGAGTATTTGCTGGGAATATTTTCTATATGTCTTTTTCACATAACCCGACTATATATATGACGTGGGATATGTTTTCATTATCATGTGCTATATTGGTAACGAAATTGTGACATTTCTTTTGTGCACTAAAAGAAACAGCAGCTTTAGTAATGTGTCTACATTTATAGCTTATCACTATTGTCGTCTATAGAAAGAAATCTGCACATCACGTTTAAGTTATGCAATATTATGAAATCGTTATTTGCTCATGTATTAATGTAACTATCCTATTTAAATTTCAAAATTGCACAAGCAAGGAAAGGAAGTGTATACAACATACCCTCATAATCCCGTCGTTAATTGTTGTGACTCCATGTTTAAACTATCCAGACTCATCCGCGCAGAATAATTAATGCTACAGATCCTTATTCTAGGAAAGTATATTAAGAAAAATTTTTAGTTTGCCTTGTAATTATAAAATAAAGAAGCGAACTCCTTCGTTTGTGTCATTCTATGTATTTCTGTATTTCATCGACCGCCCTTTTATCATATTTAAGCACAAAATTCTGGGTAACATCAAACCGTTAACCCTGCTGTAGTCATTTTCTCTTATTCTAAAATAGGACGTCCTTAAGCATGACGGAAACTCAAAATATCGCCAATTTTGATATAGAAAAGTGGGCGCGATTGTTGGAAGACGACCAGAAGCACCTTGTAGAACGCAAGACAGAAGAAATGGAAAAATCAGAAGGAGAATACAGACACGGGTGAAATATTTGTATAAGAGTATTCGAAGCGGAACGGATGGATTTCGAAGAATCCATGGTAAATAGAAAAAGGAATACCAATTCAGAGAAAAGAATTCGAGTGGAATAAGTGGGTACAGACGGTGGAAGAGAAATGGAAAGAAGAGAACGGGAAAAAATGAATAAAAATAATTGTCCTAATGATAATGATAACGATAATGGTAATGAAAATCTCAATGATGTTAACTCACAAATGGAGCAGATGATAGTGAATGGTTTTAAAAAATGGATTAATACAGCCGAATTGAGTATATACAGACGGATATTAATAGATTGGTAGATTTGGTGGAAGAACATATTAGAGGAATGTACCAGGAGTAACTGGAAGAAAAGGGGAAAAGTAAGTATTGGACAAAGTGCAAAAAGGAGAAACCAGCGAAAGAGCATTTGTATGTCATAAAAATGACCAAGTGGATGAAATGGAAAGGGGAACTCAACAGAGAAGAAAAATATTGTATAGAATTGACAGAAAAGATCGAAAATGTATATATAATTCAGAATCCCATAGATTGGGAAGAATGGAAGAATGATTAAGAGATGTCGTCTAAGGAATGGATGCAATACTTCATTGAAGAGTATATGACTGAAGAATTCAGGAATCCATATCTCGAGCAGTAGTTATATATTTAACTTATTTAATTGGGGAAGTGTAAAAAATACAAAACTTTACGTAATGTTAGGGGAATATTTTCATTATTTTCCTTTCTATTCTACGCATCGATGGTTCATGTCCGAATTCATTGTGAACGATGACCCAGGAAAATGCCTACAAAAGAGATAATGTTGTAAATCATATATGTTGAAATGATCTACGTTCTATAACATTTCAATGGATACTCTACCTGAATTTAGGAACAGAAGTGCTAATAAAGTAAGGGAGAAAGAAAGAGAGAACCAACACCCTTAATAAGAAGATGAAATGAAATTGTTTCAAAAAATGCGAATAGAGTTCTACAAATAATGTTTAAAGTTATAACCAACGTTACAAAATAGAACTGAACAAATGTGTTTTAACATAGTTTATATTTACCTATATTCGTTTCCATTTGTGTAACCTCTTTCTCTGTGTTTTCGACATAGCATAATTTATGATGCTTCTCATTCATCATCAGACAAAATGAACATTTGAGAATTCTTCGTCTATTTGAACTTAATATGATACTTCCTATATATATTTAAATTCAGGATTTGTTTTAATGTTGATTTATTTCTTCTGTGCAAAATCATAGGTTTTTTCTTGGTTTTTGAAATAATAAATTTGATCTTAAATCATTAGAAAAAACACACGGGTTTCTATGCAGAAAAAAAAAAGGTAAAAATATGGTACGATAACAATTTTTTATATTCAACTGTATTGTTATATATGTACTTGAATGTTCATTTAGTAATGTGAAGACATCTCACCGCGATCTGGGTATTATGCACTAATCTGTGGAGACGGTCATAAATTTACCTCTCACTTGACGCAATGGCGGTGTTTTATTTGATATAATTGCGCATATATGAGTATATAAGGTATTTCTCCATTGCACTAATAATTGGATAAAACTGTTGCATGTTTCTATCTGCCCATATTTAGGGATAAAATGATGTATATTTTTTTCAGTGTTCCTTTTCTGTTGATACTATCATTATTAGGCACAGATAAACAATTTTTACGACATTCTTCGTTACTTCTAAAAACCACTTCTCAGTAAAATCTCAAATTGTATTATCGAATTTTTTATTACATTACCTCTATTGCATGGTGTAAAAATTTTTCATTGATGTAGATTTACCCCAACATCTTAAGATCCATCTTTACTGTATCATTTTGGTACATATATTACTTCAAAATTTTGAGTCGTGATTTTTATTCGCACTGAGTTGTCAAACAGGATACACGGATAAGATACAGCTCACTGTTCCAGTACCATGCGTCTTTTATTGTTCCATAATCTGGCTCAGCGCATAATTTTTAAGTACCCCCCGGAAATTAATATTACGAGCTCATTTCACAGTTTAAAATTCCCCTGTTTATCGAAAATCCGAAGATTAGAGGTCCATGAGGGGTGTGTGATCGATAAGAGAATTTGATGTTACATTATAGTGATGCATATTTCACTAGAATGATATAAACGTTACACAGGAATTATGTTATATCGTTTGCTTAGTTAAATTTCTATTCGGGAGGTTTACCAATGATTGAATTAATATGTCCTATTCTTCTCCGTGCTTCGTTAGAAACTGATGTAAAAGGTTTTTTAAAGGAAAACTATAATAGATGAGATAGTGTACACTTCAAATTCTTCCACACATGGAATGACTGTCCAGAAAATTATAATCTTCAAACTGTATACTCACAATCATTGTAAATTACATTAGTAAAATAAAATCCTTCTTTTATGTAAAAAATACGTTAAATTATCATTTCACCCATGCGATTATGTTTTATTCCATTACTAATGTTTAATAATTGTGTTATACTACTCCAAAATTTTATAGTACTCACTTATTGTAATGAGATTTGCTTTAATTCAAATGGGCATATATAAAAACTGAATGATGTATTTTTTCCTGAGCACTGTGCTATGAGAAAAGTATGGGTTATTTCCTAGCAACAGGACCAATGTGTTTATGATTAAAAAAGGTCGCATCAAATATGTTTTTCCTCAAATGCGCAATTTGTTAATGGAGTGCTTTATTTTTTCTCACTTTCACTTTGTGATTATTAAAACATAACGTCCTCATATTATAATTAAATCATAAACGAATGTAGGACGTACATCGTGCAAAATTATATAATTACTACATTATACAAATTGCGTGTAGTAATTAATGTCTCTATGTAACATATATTTCTGACCATTTCACCAGTAGTGTGCTTCATAATCTTCATATTTTTGCAGATCAGTCCTACGTGCACCCTTTGTGAATTTTTTCATGGCTCTTGCCATTCGGAATATTATTTCTTTGGTCCTATTCTTACCATTTCCTGCTCCTCCATAAGGAGCTCTATATTATTCATAGTAGGCAGGAAAAACATTAGCACATATGTTTTCTCTATCCTATTTGAAGGAGAAAATTTTCACATTTCATCAAACCTTTTAAACAGATCAACTAAAATTTCAACAATATGTCGATGCAAATTTTTTAACCAATTACTTAATGTATATTGGCATTTTGCCCCTTGCGGAGTTAATATTTTACAGTCGTAGTAACATGTTGTTCGATTTAAAAAAGAACGTTAAAAGTGATCATAATAGTTAAATAATTTCAAATTTTTCTTTTATCCCCTAGGTAAAATGCGCTAAAACGTTCAGCCAGAGTTTGATAACTGTAATTTATACGAAAAATTCATCATTGACTTTTATTTCTTAAAGATAAGAAAATTTATTAACAAATATATATTATATATATAATGTTCAGCACTTTTTTAATTAATGGTTTTTGCTGCGTTCGTTTTAAATTAATTCTGTTTTCTCAAAGGATCTTGTAAAAAATCATAAACTTAAACTGTTCCCCCGCATTACGTTGATTTATTCTGCGCACACATTAATATAGCGCAAAAAGAAAAAAAGGTGATTTACGAAAAATTCTTAAATGAATTAAATAAGTTACTCATATTTTGAATATAAATATAGTAATTTTTTTTTGTTTCTTTCTCCTTGTAGCTTTTATAACTTTTCATAATTTTATTTTTTGTTAATTTCTAAGTTGTGTATATAATGAAGAACTAGAAGCCATTTGTACTTTCTGTTTCTATATATGTTCTTGTTTGTGCCGTGTTATATCTACGAATGAGATTTAAGTTCACTATACACATAGCATGGTTATTGCGCGATGTAATTATAATTATTAAAACTAAAATATTGTTTTGTATTTATCTAAAATGTTTCCTTACGACTCTCACTACATAAAAATATTTTTTCTGAACTTTCAGAAAAGAGCAAACAACCGTAATGCTCTTTTGGTAGATCATAGAACCCGACTTCTGTACGAAAGAGCAATGTAGAATTCAAAAATGCATATATTATTATAGAACACATTTTTGATTTCTGTAACAAGGAATTTTAAGAAAAAAAAAAAAAAAAAAATGAAATAACATCCTTGGACTTATGAACATTCGAATTAAACATAGTTGAATCTGGTACAGATGTATAGCGGTAATTCATATATAATTAAATGCTGTTTCCGTGAACATCTTTGGTCACCTTCATAGAATCGATTCTGGCAGAACAAAATCGGCAGTGAATTTGAATAAAATATTCTTGAATTAATTCCGTTTTCACTATAATTATGACGTTTTTTTATCAGATAACAACAGCAGCAGTAATAATAATAATAAGGCGTTTCGTGCTTTGTTCTCAATATTTTGTTATTCTCTTTTTTACTTATAATATGTTTTTTAGTCCCTCATAATTAATGATTCGCTTTTCCAATAGTACTAATTAAACTATATGCGTCAATATGAAATGTACAGTCATTAATGTGCGCTATTTGATTAGGTGCACTCATATTTACATAGAGTTCTTTCTCGTGTGAAATAGTTATTTATTTGTCTTTAGAATATATACAGCGAGACGACCTGAGAATGCGAACATATATATATATATATAGCACAATTCGTTTTCCCACTGGTATTTTACAATAATACGCAGAATTAAATTGAAGGTATCCGTTATTGAAAATGAAAATTATGTTCATTCTCTCCTATGTACCGGGCATCCTGGGTATTTTATCGTCCACTTCAAAGGTGGCAGCTGCTTCACATCAGGTAACCTAAAAAACAGCCTAAAGATGTGGTACTGCAGAACTTATACATTCTCGTTAGATATGAAAATTTGAATAGAACATATGTCCACATATGTATTTATACATGTGTGTGTGTTTTTTTTTCTTTTTTTTTTTTTTTTTCCTACCCTTTATAATACTTTCAGGAATATGAAACAGAAATGAGAAAGAGGAACCATCCAAGAAAAACCCGTTTAAAGAGGCCCGAATCCATGGATATACAAGAACAATGGAAAGAGGATCAGTGGAATTATTTTATGAATAAAACGGAGGATGACTGGGTAGAATTTAACAAAACTATGGACGATCTCATTTCTTCATGGTTCCAAAAAAAAGAACTGGAATGGGATGCATGGATAAGAGCAATGAAAAATAGATGGGAATATTACAACAAAAATATGGACGAGTATGTACTTGAGGTGATAAAACGTTCCTTAAAATGGACAGATTCTCAATGGAAAAAATGGATTAAAGTCATGAAAAAGAAATCGATGAAACCCTTCGGAACTTCGGGAGATGAATACATACTTGATGTTTTTCAACAGAAGTCAAGTTGGACCACTGAGCAATGGAAAGAGTGGATTAATACACCAATAAGGGAATGTATGGACAAGGATTGGGAATATTGGATTGATGAAGATCAATACAAATTAGCTAATTGGATGATGGACAATTTTGATAAATGGGTAAGTAAAAGAATAATGGAATGGGAACAAGAAAAGTGGAAAACTGAAGAAAACGAATATTGGGCCAATTGGGAAGCGGAAGGGTCAGGACATAAATCGAGAATATCTACTGATAGAAAAAATTGGAACCTATGGAAAGAAAGAACAGATAGAGAACAGAAACAATGGAACATGTCTATCGAACAGAAAAGGAACGAATTTCTCAATAAAGATGTTGTGCCATGGATAAAATGGAAATCTGAAAAGACCAAAATGTTTGAGGATTGGAAAGAAAGGACACTGGGCACCTGGATAAAGGAGAAGCAATGGTATGTGTGGCTTAATAAGAAGAAATTAGTATGTAGAAGAAAATTGTACTAAGGAAAAACTCCAGCCCACAGAATTCAGGAAATAAAGTAGATAACACAGGGAATGTTATATTTTAATGCGACTACGGAAGGATAATTAGTACAGATAGTGCCGCACTCAAAAGAAAGGAGCAGCGGAAGAACCATAGAAAAAATGGTTAAAAGAAATAAAAGTTATCATTTATTGTGAATTTTCTCGAATACATTAGCTTCTGCCATAAATATAACGAGGATAAACGGGGAAAAGTGTAACCGAATGGTTTTTAAAAAATTGGCACAAGAATTTATCTGTAACCGTAGGTCTAACTTGAAGATGTAATTTTCAAGGTGATGATCCGTAATTTTCACATACAATTCAGCTATCGCTCTTTAAGGTTCCTATCCGGAGGAGGAACTCTATTGTTTCTGTTCAATTAGGACGGTTTTTGTCCGCATTTTTTTTGGGGGGTATCTTCCTTATTATATGGGGGAAAAAAGTATGTTTTGTACATGAATATGATAATGTTTTCGTCGTTATGGATAATGCTCATATGCGTATATACGAGGACATGTGTTGTATACACATTTATATGCGCTGCTAAAATTGATTATACCATTTTTTTTTGTTCCTTTCTTCTAAATTTGCACCTCGTCTTTTATCTATGATGTTTGTATACGTATCATATCTTCTTGCTTCAACATCATTACAATGAAAATTAATTTCTTAATGCACTCTTAAAAAGTACATAATTAAACCATTATATCCCCTGTGTTTTCTTTTTTATGAAAATTTCATAAATACTTGGGTTGTTAGTGTGTTTTTACATATTTAATTGTACCGTTGTTTATATGTAGAAAACACAAGCATAATGTTAGAACATTAGGAACTTGTGTTTTTTTTTTCTGTTAAATTCTTAAAAATAGCGTTAATTTTATCATTACATAATGAGAACTACATATCTATTTGTTTCCTATATGATATTTATTTGCTTCATTTAATTCGATACCTAATATTCATCAAAAAGCGATTATAAATATATCTTCAATGATATTAATAGAAATTCAATTTTGCTTCTTGCAATGTTGAATTAACTTTTCACAGAAGGAAAGATTTTTCTTTTTTCTTTTTTTTTTTTTTCCTTTTAAGGACGTATTGACCTGATATTATTGTGTTACTGATATAGTTACCGCTTTCTTATTAATATTGTATTACCCTTTATCTTATGATGCCCATTTAAACCAAAAATTCGTCAATCTGCAGTAGTCCATAATTGCGAAAAACACCTCTTTTTAACCTAGATACCCACTCATATTCTTTTTCTTAGGAATAGTCATATGAAGAATACTGCACGGTGACTTTAGAAAAACTTTTCTAACCCGTCTTTCTTCCCGCAGTTGAATCTTGTGAAATATTATAATGTTAGGAAATACCATGGGAAGTCCCCATTTATCCGGAGTGGTATTGTTCAGCTGTGGTAACCTTGATATCAATTCTTACGGAACTTACATGAACTATGGGAAGGGTGTTCAATCATACCTTTTCTTATTCGATATTTATTTTTTCTTTTATTAATATGTGCATCCAAATATTGTATTCCCTGTACTCACCATAAATTTTCTCTATTTATATTATTAATATAACGTGCTGAAAACGATCTACGTTCTCTATACCATTCAAAAACCTCTGTCTATTTGACATTAACACGTTTGTTAGAAAAATGGGCACACCTCGCGAGTGATACCTCTATCCCAAAAGACAAAATCAGTATCACCGAATTTGTGCACTGACTGAGTCAGTACTCGTTCATGCTTCGTGCCATACATTTACCTCAAAGGGAACTTTACAAATCGTGACATTCGAATGTACAAGGATTTGTAGTAATTGGAGTCTCACCGTTTTGTGGGAAGTCGCTGTACACAATTGTGAAGTGTAATAGTATATTATATGTATTCTTTGACGATTACACCTATCTATACATATGTGTATATATTTTTCGAGCACAATTCGGATTGTTTCCTTTAATTCCAATTTGACAGGAGGGGACAAGCTGACATTTGATAGCTCATTATGTTATATTTACCCAATAAAAGGCGCACGTGCTTCTATTCAGTAGTGTGCAGTGATCCTTCTGGTGCCGCATAATGTGCCAGAATGTTTGACTACTTGAAGTTATAATTATTTGTCTCACAGTTTTCTCTACGCTATATTTTCTGCAGCTATTTACGTAAGCGGGGCCTATTCATTCTTAGGTTTCCTCTGGGTACAGCTGTTCCTACTGGATTATGACATGTAATAATAATGAAGTAGATACATTTCTTCAATTACATATAACATATAATGTAACTTTAATGGTTCATGACAAATACGGTTAAGGGCAGCTACGTATTCTGTCAAAGAAGAGTAGAATTTTGTATATGGATGAAACAACGGAACGCACCTTTGCCTTTCCTAAATTGCTTTACCTTTGTGCATATATGTTCATTCATTATGCATATCTAATTCAGGATGGGAAGAAATCAGCAAATATTTATTAGAGGAAAATATGATTGCTCCCTCAATTGCACAATTAAAAGGCATTTTCTTAATTTCTAATTAAGCACAGAATTGGCCATGAACATTTCATTACGTCGGGAGAAGAATCTACTTTTTCATACTGCATGAATAGGAGAGACAAATGGTGGTGTAATATCCCAATTAGAGTTTTTTCTCTAAACCACATTTATACTCATGCATCTCTGCTTCTGCATATAAGCTCAGTCTGTGCCTCAGGTGAACTCATAATTCCGAAGCATCCATGTGGACCTCAGTTGAAGTATATTTGTTTACTCTTCAATAATCGAACTTCTGCTTTGTTCACTGTTTCTGAAATTTGTTTTCCCATAATGTGTTATATTCAGATTTGAGCTACTCATACACTAGCGTAGTCCAATTTCTCATTCTTTCGTAACGCATTAGGCCCTTTGCAACGTTATGATAAACGAACATTTTCCTTACTTGTCCTTTCAAAAATGTCCTTGGTTTTAATTGCGCCTACCTTATATGCCGGGTCTATTAATTATTTATAATTCCTTTCATTAAATTGATTGTAATTCACGTTCTCATGATTAATTTCCTTGTGAATATTTGATTTTTTACACTAAAGGAATAGCCCACATTGAGTGAGATGTCAAATTTACGACATAGGACGGAATGGATATATCATGGCATATATATGATGAATGGAATGTTGCTTCAATAAAATGTATTCCATGGTTGCATATTCGTACAACTATGACGTCCTATATAACCGAATAGTATAAATTTGAATGAATACTTAGCAATAATATTACAAGTAGGATGAAAAAAATAGTGAACGAATTATTTGATACATTCCTAAAGCCATATATTATCAGTCGGTGTATTACTGATACCATACTCACTTTACTATGTGTTTATATAGAGATAAATATAAAAATTACGGAAAAAGACAAGTATATATATTTACACAGTGTAATCCTCACGTACGAGACGTATGTATAGATGTATTCCAGAAAAGGATTTTGCTTATTTTTTCTTCTCATGTTTTTTGCTCATGCATTTATTAATGAAAAGAGAAAAGGAATACTATGATAGCTAAAGCTTCGTGAACCTCTCGTAGCCGATATTTTCCTTTTTTTCTCGGTTTTCCGACGACTTTATAATTATACCCGATGGTTGCTTTTCCCACCACCTTTGTAGAATCATCTAACAGGACTGCTAGTTCATGCACCCCCGAGCTAGTAACGCCCATTTAGTGAATATAGAGAAAAATATCCTATGTTAAAATTATAATTGTGTTACATTTAGAATTAATGAAAACCATAAAGAAGAAAATTATAGAAAATATTGGGGGAATGCTTTTAAAAAAAAATCGACCCCAATATGCTGCATAATTGCTAGATGGTTATATTAAAGAGTTTCTAATAATAAAATTTTAACCCATCTGCAACATGTGCATTGTTTCATCCTTTTTAATATGTATATGATACAAAATGGCTCTCACCTCCACTCCGTTTGGAGTTGTTTATTTTATGTTGTAACGCGCCCAGCAATTTTACTCTTCTAATATTTTACCTATTGTTGTATAAATGTTAAAATATATGTGTAGCATTGATACGTAAAACTTACTACTTACAGCAATTGTTAAACATAATATCAGGGCGGAAAATATGAAGAGGGATGAGTAATAATTTATCATCCCATACGCACGAAGTAAAAACGCGTTGAATAAAATTTAATGTGATATGTAGACACATTTCTATAGCAAATTCTTGGTTGTGAGAGTGAATACGCCCATTGGGACAATTGACTAAAAGGAGCAGTTAACAAAAAGGAAAGAATTAAAAATGA
>NW_008481857.1:0-28572 GCF_000524495.1 Plasmodium inui San Antonio 1 | reverse complement strand
ATGAAGGGTACATGTCAGTTCTATATGTAGTGATATATTAATTGAAACGATCTTGTTATTCCATATGATTAAAGAGCCGGATAAAGAAAACTTAAGACGTTCCGCTCAATAGTGTATGCGTTACATGTGCATTCCTTGGCACAATGTGTTTCCGCGTAGATTACGTGTGGATAATTTTTCTGTATGGTTGCTAAATGTGGCATCCCTCCGGGTCATGTTTAAGCACCTTGTCCTTAATTAGGTGCAATATGTATGTTCATACACATATGCTTAGATGAAGATACCATTACTGTTATCTTATAATAAATTTGTTTCTTCGCTGCTCGTGTTGCACAATATGCTCCAATATTTTCCTATTATTTTAGCATATGCATCTGTATATTTCCTGGCTTACCCAAAAAT
Organism: Plasmodium inui San Antonio 1; assembly: GCF_000524495.1. Taxonomy (NCBI): domain Eukaryota; phylum Apicomplexa; class Aconoidasida; order Haemosporida; family Plasmodiidae; genus Plasmodium; species Plasmodium inui. The sequence continues at coordinate 28,170 of NW_008481857.1, read as the reverse complement.
GTTACGGTGAATCTAGGTTTCAGAAACATATAATTAATAATTTTTTCGTACGCACAATACAAGAGGTGTATCCTTTATGGCAAATGTTCCTCTATTGTTTTACTTCACTAGTTATTTATAAAGGACTGAGAGCACTATTATGAGTGACATTCTATTTCCAGAAAATTCCTAAATTAGCTATCAAGGGAAGCACAGTTCGTGGTATATATAGATAATACTACTCCTACTACTAATATTACATATGATCCCATGAATCATTTGTGAGCTAAGCAACTTGGCTTGGCATTTTTTCAGCAAGTATAAGAAAGGATCAGAGATTTATTCTCTTTGGAGTTGTGGAAATATGTTAAATGTGATTTCTTATATACTTTTCGTAGTACAAAAATAAGTTAGCATAACAGTTATGTGATTTCTTTTTAAATATGTACATATATTTCTTTTATGAAAGTTCTTTTTTTTATTACCTTATTATATGGTATTCTTTCGTTAGCTTCTAAGACTTGACCCGTTGGGGTAACTTCCCCTTATGTGACTCCATTTTTATGTCTCATCACGAGAATGTCATTTCATTCATTTTCGATATTTCTAAACAAAAACCGCATTCTCTGTTTTTTACTCTTATTAAATATTTTATTTCTGCGATCTGTGAGAACTTTATGCTACATTTACAGAACCTATTCTGTTCATGTTATGACTATTACATTAATTATTACACAGGTATTTTATTCCTATTTCACTTCAAGGTGGGTTTTATTAAGAATATAAATACTATTTAAATTATTCCATGTTAGAAGTGGAAAAATAATCATCATTTTTGGACATTTGTTAGTTTTTTTTTTTTGGTAGGTGTTTACCCTTCTTTAAGGTAGTTCATAGAAAATTATTCTTTAACTTTTTTAGGTTTCACTACACCAAAAGGTTGGGAGAATGCGAAATTCTGCGTAGTTTGTGGTGAATTCATTCTTCTCTTCATAGCCCTAGGGTACATTCAGTGTCTATCTTGATTTCACCGATATATGAACACATATATGTGATTATATATAGTTTATGTCGTTTAGACGCTTTATTAAGTTCGGTGGGTACCAAATTCTTATCGGGGGCCCGAAGGGTCTGTCCTTCATATACTTCTTAATTCGAAAAAGGTAAAACATCGCGAAAAGGCCGATACGATTTTGTGGGAAGATGCGGAAACGTAGGCATGATATGCGGAGAGAATAATATTCTTTAGGAGACATATATAACTTCATTTTATATATGTCGTACTTTTCTGTGTGTACTGGAGTAAAATAAATGTGGCAACTAATACAAGCGTTCTTATTTTTTCCTTTTCATTGAAGTGGTTTGTCCCCTAAACTGTTTTTTATTTCGTCACATACAGGATTATATATAGGTATGTAAAGTATACACTTCTTCTTATAGAATGGATTATTCTAGCAGACTATAACTCTCAATGCATCCGGCAAAGTCTTTCTCTTTTTTTTCTTCATAAGCTTCAACACATAGAAAAACTTGTCTGGTATGTACAATTCCACAATTCTAATTTATTTTCTGGTGGCCCCTTTTTCACATTAATATGAACACAAATATACAGATGGAAAAAGGACCTGATTAAAGTATGATGCCTTTTATATTATTCACTTTCCATCCATTATTTTGGAGAGGACAATAATACACATATAAATACCATTCTTGAAATTAAACATGTAATTGTAATCGCATGTGGGCAATTTCAACTGTGTGCTTTTACTTATGTTATATAATGGAACAGAACAGAATTATGTTATAGATGTGCATAAGATTCCTGTCAAAGTGATCGTTCGTAAGGGAATACCTCGTGGACTTTGTTAAATGTTGCAATTCGATTATAACGCTATTTCCTAAGCAATAAGTGAACTAGTTAATATCTTCATTTTGACAAGAAAGTCCTTTAATTTGTACTGGGGATAACAGGGATGTGTACTTCTATTTTAATGACGCACGATTTTGGCGGAATCTAAAATTCTTTCTTTTTTTTCATATATTACTAGAAGTAGGAACCAGTGGAAGTTTTTAAAATATCGCACGTAAAGCTATTTAACAGGAGTTATTTTTTAAGTAGCAGGGAAACCCCAGTAATTATCAAGTATTGTAGTAAAAATTCCGTAATCTGAGCGATGCTCTAAGTGAATTAAATGATATTTCCTCTAATTTTATTCTTTCCCTAACTTTGTAAACGAGTCACGAGGCAAATATTGGTTGATTTAAAATTATGATTATATGTGGCAAAATGATGCAATGCAAAGGAGAAAGGAAAAGTATAAATGTTTCCATACTAGGATAGGAGGAAACCTTTTTCTAGTATGATCTTCTATTGTACGCTTTAATAATGCGGATACCTAAAAAAAAGGCTATGAGTTTTTAATATTTCACGCAGAATTTTCCAAAATACTGTATTATTCTTTCCACCACATCAACTTTCTTAGCTCGCAAAAAAAGTACGTAAAATGTAACTGCAGAGAAAGACGACTCTCCATGTCCAACTTTCCCTATAACTAGAAAAGAATAACAATTTCTGCAAAGAGGAAGATTATTGTATAAGGAAAGCAACAGTCCTCTGATTAAAGACCGGCCTATTATATATATTATGCCTTATAAGCGTCTTCATTAATTAATTAAGAATGGTGAAAAGAAAAGAGAAGGAAGAAGAAAAATGCTTTCATGGGAGAAATATTATAGTTAAGGAAAAGGACGGAGGAAACGGAAGACTAGAAATAAAAAAAAAGAAAAAAGGAAGCCCTTTATAAATACGAATCTGTTACCTTTTATAGAGATTTACTGCCTTAATCTTCTGGTACGTAGAAATATGTGGCCCAAAGGGTGAAGTTGGTAATTTGCCTACAGGCATTTTTCACTGGAAGAATAATTCTACAGAAATATTCGAATTTGCATTCTTTAATTTTACCCTGCATGATATGCGAATTGATATATCATGGTTTTTTAGATATAATTCAAATTATTTTTTATGCCACCAATGAGGTTCATAAATAACCCCTGTTGTTTATTACCAAATATATAACACCGCAATGATTAAAATAGTCCTTCCCTTAATTTTCAGGAATGTATTATTATTACACCTAGTTAATGAGAAAATATTAAGAAAGACAAAATATATACATATATTACTCCTGTATTGCGAAGTATAAATTGTAAGGATGCATGCATGAAGATATTAAAAAATTATTTCGGCCTCGTTCTAGCTCTCACGCATTTCTTCTTATTTCGTTTTTCGAATAAATTTTCCGAAAAATGACATACACTCCGGAAATAAAACAGAGTAATAAACTTTTGTATAAATTTCATAGAAGTAATAAATGGAAGAAAACTAAATTATTGCATAAAATTAATCTGAACAGGATTGTATCATAGAATATAATCATCCTACCAAAAACTAAAGGAAAGGAAGTGCATTAAATTGGAAAATAATTTCTTCTTTCATTCTGTACGGATATCGTTATTATCTTCTTATTTTAACTTTTATTACAAGAACCTTGCGTTCGTTGCATGACGGGATAATATAGATAACTAATAACTTTTTTTTTCCCCATTTTTTCTCCAATTTTATTCCATTGGAAGTTAACGAAAAAATGCGACTCTGAATATATATCGCAAGAAATAATTTAATTTTGTATTTCTTTTAATAAGAAAAATTGTACATAAGGAACAGTTTTAAAAAATTATTCCCTCTATAAGTATTGATCATTATCCGCAAATTTTCTACAGATCATTTTTAATTAAATTTCTTCCATTGTTTCGGCTTATTTGTAATATATTGATCTTATCTATGTATTATAAGTCCCCCAGTTGCCAAACTGTACATAGGAATGCATACAGTAGTATATTTTCTCTCCTTAAGAATTTTTCACTCATTCTAAATTATCAAATACCGAATAAATAAAGCGTTCACAAATTTATATTATTTCAAAATGAGTGGATTATACAAGATTTTGTGTTTAACCGGCACCCTCTATATTTTATCCTGCACTTTTCCTTATTCTGGCGTTTCTGCGGCTGTACGATAAAAAATGAGAAAAAGATACTTATAAATTAAACATGCTAAGACTGTTAACAATAATAATCGTCAATCGTTACTAGTTTAGGGCAAGGAAGATGCATCGAAGTATACGAGTATACATATGCATACCTATATCCCTTTATGTCTATAATATTTTTCTGGTAAAAACGTTCCTTTTCAGGAAAATGAGGATGAGATAAACCTGAACACACTGCTTCCAGGCAGCCTAGAAGAATTAGATAAAGAAGGAGTATACTGCATATCCGAATGGAAGGAGAAAAAATGGTCCGAATTTATGAAATCAATAGAAAAGGGTTTTAAGGGATTCATGGTTTATTTGGAAAAGGAGAAAAACAGCTGGCTAGAAGGTAGGAATAAACTCTGGGAAGAATGGAAGGTAAATATGGAAAAGAAATGGGATCACTATGACGAAATCACCTTCAAAGAATTATTGTCCACTAAAGCAGATGATGCATTAAAATGGACTGACAAGGAATGGACAGATTGGGTAAACAAATATGGAAGAATAGCATGGACAGGAGCTTGGAAGGAATGGGTTAATGAGCAAGATTTAATTTTCAAGCAGGGTATTGAAAGGGATTGGAATAATTGGACTGATTTCCAAGAGAATAAATTTGGATCAATCCAATGGAAATTTCTTGAAACTTTCGGCTGGAAATACTGGAAGAATCATGCAGACCCTGATGACCCGTTATTTCCCATAAAGATGGAAAAAATGAACAAATGGCAAGACAGAGTTAAGAAGGAAGAAGAAGAATGGTCAAAGTGGTTAGAAGAAAAACGAACAGAACATATTGATGTAGAATGGGATAAGTGGGTGGAATGGAAAAAGGAGAATAACAAGAAGTTTATTGATTGGATGGAAGCCTTCGTTGAAAAATGGATAAACAATAAACAGTGGACAGTATGGATTGAAGAAAAGAAGGGTCCTGTTACAATTTAGTGCTAATAGCTAAATAAGGGACGTCATCGAATAGTAACTGTGTGGAAGACCTATATACGGCTGCATATGAACCTATAGGACAAAATCAACAAACAACAGTTGAGACGCCATTACTATTACGGAGCTCAGAGAAATGAAAGTTGCGATGTAGAAATACCGATAGGACAAACAAAATGCATCGAAGGGGGAAAGTATTGGAGAACTTCTTCTCTTATTTTTATGAAGGAAAATTGTACAATTTTGTATTAGACATGTATGCACTTAAATTTATACTCGTACCCAGTGTGTTTTTTTTTCTCTTGTCCTCTTTTTTTTCAAATAATGAATTTTCGCACGTGTGTTCTTTGTTATTTATATGGAATATAATTTTAAACAACATAAAATATCTATCGTTTGTGTATTGCAAAGTTATATATCTTAGATATTATTTACAAGGAACGGTGTTTATATGTCACTATAATGTCGTGTGTATGAATTTTATAGAAATACTTTTCTCTTTCACTTCCTAAATTTTATTCGCATACGAAGGCAGGAAGGATGCAATCGTTAGCTTGGGTAAATTATTAAATAATTTGGTTCACTATGAGAAATATATTACATGAAATTATATCATTAATAAAATCAAGAGTGCACTAGAACATTTGTTCTCATGAAATTTCGGGTTCACTTCCTAAATAAAAGTAAGAAGAAATAATTGAACCAGTGCACTATACAGGCCTTTTTTTATTTATAAGATTCGGTTTCTACTTACATATATTTTATATTCGTCTCGTTTCTGTCTTTTGTTTCTTATACCATTCTAATTTTATTCACAGGGTTTACATACTGGACAGCATCCAGATAGGGATGATTCTTTTACCTTACCTGTTATATCTCAGATGACACCAACAGTCTAGTTTATTCATGAAGGGATCAATTTTACATTTCACCCTTACGTTTCGTTGGGCATTTTTATATTTTACAGCTTACTGTAACTGAATCCATTTGATTATGGTTATGTGAGAATCCATAGAATGAAATTTCTTCTGTTTACGTGTGTATATGAATTGGCGTGGTCCAATTTTCTTGGATGCTTTCCTTTTTTTTATTTTTCTTTAATAATATTACCTCCTTGTTATAATTCATACGTTCTTCATATTTTAACACAGGTACTGATGTGTTCTTGATGTTAACTCAAAAAACACACGTCCATTCGAATTGCTGCTAATTCTGACGTTGAATTCATTATATTAGTTGGCTCCAAATGAGTTATCTATGTGTGCTTCTTGGAAAAAGGAATTTCTTTCCCCTCTTTGTATTTCTTTTGTCCAAAAAAGAAAAAAAAAAAAATTTCACTGTTAATATAAAAATAACCATATTAAATAATTATTTTGGCTTCTGAATTTAAGACAATAGATGCAACTTTAACGAGTCATAAAATTTTTTTACACACAGCAAGTTTGTTGACAGAAGACATTTTTTACGGAGTACTTCTATTTAAAATATGTACATAGCATAGATGACTATCTGTTACTCCACCGGAGTGAACTCTAAGTCAAGTAAATGATTTTTTTAAGTATCACAAAATTTAATTCCTTATATTTCATACTTATCTCTGTTACGCACTTCAAGAAAGAATGGACGCAAATTTCAATACGTCCTTGCAATATACCTTATATGTTCCCTACTCATATAATATCATTGCTGAATCAGATGAATCAGGAATAACATTCGTATTAATGAGATAATTATAAATGCCTTGTTACAATAAAAAAAAATATAACATCACCATTGTAGGCAGCATAAGGGGCAGTAGTTAAAATTCGGAATAAATTCAAAAGAATGAGTAAAGAGGTACAGGAAAGTAAGAATTACACCATGATCGAATAGAAGACAGAACGGTGTAAATATTGTAAGGATGAATTATCCATGAATTCAGAAAGAAACAATTAATTACTAAAAACCAGTTTGCATAACAAAGAGAAAGTATATTCATACAAGAGTAAAAATAAACACCTGTAACTAATGAACGTTACGTCTATTGCAGGGAAATTCCATTAATGTGTTCGATAGTGTCATTTCGTGTAGAATGGCACTACAATTTTCCCCATGTTTAGGGCACACAATATTAACTAATTGTTTTCCATGAAGCTCCTTTTTCGTGGTTCTTGCTAGATCGTAATTATCTTCACATTTTGCAGTTATGTATTTGATTTGTACAGCGCGACATAATGGCTGTTGTTATAATACATTTAATGTGGGAAAAAGAAGAAATTATAATCGATGAATGCTGGCTAATTTGGCAAATAACGGTACACTTAAGTTGGGGTAAAAAATGAGCGTATTTTGTTTTCTTTATTCAAGGAGTTAGCATAATCTATATGTATATCTCTTTTTAATGTAAAAAAGACAAATATGGAAACAAGTAGACCTAGCAAAAACCCTGTGTCCGAAGATGATACTTCCATACTAAGAGAAAAGAAAGAAGAGAGATGAATCATCGCGTGCTAAGGGAAGCAGTGTCCCATATGTGTCTTATCTACATTTATTCCTTTCTTGACATCCAAGAATGCTGTTTCGTGCACTTCCACCATAGTGGGACTGATAAAGATACAGGGGAATATGTCTATGTACTTTTGATTTAGTTTTACTCATTTGAATTATAATAACAACTGCGTTAATGCTTATAAACTCAGGGTAGCCTCCACTTGTAGAAAACCCCCATGCTGTGGATAAGCCGGTTTCCTAGGTACCACTGGTTGAAGGAGCGCTCGAACAGAATGAAGAATTGAAAAGGTCCACTTGGGATAATTGGAACATAAGATTACAGTAAGTTTTCAATCAATTCTATTCCTTTCCGAAGAAGGAAAAAAACGAATGGCTTGACCAGATAAAAGAGGAATGAGGAAAATTGATACAATAAATAGAAAATAAATAAACGACTGATAAAGAAGTTTTTGACAATAGCGAAAACTGAGCTAATATTCTGAAACCGTCATCAACATAGAGTTATTCCCAGTGCGCACAGGGGATTACAACATAAAGCAGTCACCTTATGGGAGTTGAATGTGAAGTTTGGGTTAATGATTCCTTCTTTAATGAAGTGAGTATAAAAAAGTGGATTCACTGGAAGAATTCGAACATAATATCATGGGTCAAAAGTGACTGGGAAGCTGATGAACATTGTTATTGGGCGAAATGTGAAAGAAACAAATCAGGCAAACTGTTTCATGTAACAGAAAGAATGAAATGGCTAAAATGTGAAGAGAGAAGCAGTAAGCATTTTGCCAAATGGATGAATTCGGCTAATATTAAGCAATGTGTGCACATAGATAACCACCGGAATAAGTGGACCGAGTGGCAAAATAATAAGAAGACGCTGTTTGAGATATGGGAAGATTTCTTTATTGACAAGTGAATTAATGAAGAACAGTCGCTTCCGTGGACCTTAAAGTCACAATCAAATTAATTATACGGCATGAGTGCATCCTTCCATCTGTGATATGTAATATGAAACCTTTAAGAGAACTTGATCATCTGCAGGAAAAATGAATTATACCCCATTAACAGCGTCTGTTATGACGTAATAATAAGAGAATATGTTATCAGGGATGTAAATAGAAGGGATCACACTGAAGATGTAGCTCATTATGGTTCACATGACCGTCTCTACGTGCATCTGGAGGGGGAATATTGCCGCAGATATATATATATATATGTAGATATAGATGACACGATAACCTTTTTTTAGACTTAGCTACTGCTCTAATTATATTAACAATTCTCCAGAAGTTTGCACAATATTAATGTATCATTCGCGGATGCCCCTAAAGGATAATTATGTTACATAATACTTTAAATTATTAGACAGTGAGTTAGTGCAAAGGATTATATCCTTATAGTTTAATACAAGATCAGACATATTTTGTAATATTCTCATTTTCATTATCACGCAGCATGTTAAACTTTCTGTTAATTTTTAATATTTTAGATAATTATAGTATTTAAGCTGATGCATAATGTGCTATGTCTACTAATTTAATATATTTTGGTTTCGTCTTATTGTCAATAATGAGAAATGTACTATGAAAATAGCATTTGGCACTATTTTCTGCAGGCACTATATCTGTCCACGTGTATATGTGAATAGGCGTATATATAAATTATATAGCTATATGAGCGTTATAGATAGATATAATAAGTATTACTATTTCTTTTTGTTTCGATAAAGTCTATTTAATGACTATTATTAAGAATGGTCAACCTGCAAAAATTAGTTTCAATTAAATTCAATGCAACGCAATTCAATACAGTGTAATGCAAGTGAATTTTAAACATTTTCCATTTCAAATTTTCACCGGAGGGGTGGGGAAAAATATCAAATTAAAAACCCTATTTAAGCATAACTTAAAAGTCTCAATTAGGGGAATATTAATATATAACAAAATGGAGGTTTTAGAGCCAGGGCGTTCGCATACAGTCTATTATTTTCTTTCCTTTGTTAGTTTCCTCAAGATTCGATGAATTCATTTGAAAAACAAGAAGTAAAAATTTCATCAAAAAAGATAAAAAAAAAGAAGAAAAAAAAGATTGTACATTTAAATTATATAATTTTGACATAATGGGAAATGGAAATATTTTTTTTCATAAAATTCGAACAATATATGTATGTAACGCGGGAGTATATAAAATTCTTTGTCTCGATTTGCGCGAGCATTCTTTTAAAGAAAATGGGAAAAGAGATATATGATAAGTACGCAGATAAATATTGTAAGAAATGGAGTAAAGAATAGTTTTAAAGAAATTATAATTAAGGAGAAAAATTAGATGACATACAAAGAAAAGGAAGAATTCTATTTTTTCCGTGAAATTTATTTCTTCAAAGTTTACGTAATTCATACTTTTACTCCTTAGAATTGTTCATGTTTATAAATTTTTTCGAAGATGGTAATGGTTTATAAATTTTCATTTATAATGCATTTTCTTCACTAATCTTTAGCAATGAAATAGAAAAATATATAAAATTGGTACTCATAGTTGTACCATCCACTATTGTTTTCATGAAATAGTATTTATCTTAATATACTATTTAATAACTGTGTTCTTTCATTTTATTTACATTCCCATTTAACAAATTGAACGAACAAGAACGATATGTGGTAAAACAGCAAATTGACAATGGTTCGATTGATTAATTATAATATCATCATCCCGTCCTATTTTTACTTTTATATATGAAAATTTCAGATATATGAATACTTTTGAATAGTTTTTCTCAGTTCTTTATTTTTATAATAGAATTGCTGTCCAAATATCCTTTATAAATACTTTATCTTTTTTACAAATTAATATTTCGTAGCCTTAATTAATATCTATGAGTGAATTTAATTATATCTCCTAGAATGAATAAATAGAAGAGAAAATTCAAGCTTTCCGTATATTGTTATCGTATGTATTTGATTTACCTACTAATGACACTTTTAACATAAATTTAATTATATAATCGTTAGAATTAATATATTCTAAAGAAATATTTTCATTATATTTTAGTTTTTTCCATTTATTTGTTTATATTCTAATGGAGTATATATCTTCTTACTACCTAATTTATTTACTTGTCAAAACAGATACTAAGAACATAAGGGGAGAATGCCAACAGTTACATTAAGGTCAATAACCATGATTCCGCATTTGAATGAAGAGTATTAGAAGTTTTAACTATCAGATGGATTTTTTTTCCTTATAACTAGAGTACCCAAAGGAGATGAAGTCAAGTAGTGGTGGAGATGGAATAACTGACAAGAAGTTTTCATTCTCAACGTTAAAAGTGGATAGAGGTGACATCCTATTTTGTGTTAGTACATCATTTGTGAAATTGTGTGCACAGTGGGTCTTTTTAATTTTTTCTCTGTACATTATATTGAAACACTTTTTTCCGGTAAGAACAACCTGCCCAGATAATGATACCCGTGAAAATTTTGGTTTATTGTGCAATGGAGTCCGATTATAATTTTGCGTATCCCAATATGTACCTCTATATATGTATATACCTGCCTGTGGATATACCTTCTTAGGTTGCTCTTTCATTCCTTTTTTTTTTATTTGTTTTTAGTCTGTATTCAAAAAATTCAGTAACGAACTGGACAAGAACACCTTAGATTCGATAAAATATGCACAGGGATACCTAGGAAAGTGGGAAGAAGAGAAAAGTACTAAATTAAAAGATCAAGCAGACAATGTGTTTGAAGATGCTCTTGAGGAATTATGTACAAATGCAAAGCAAATAGAAGCTCGTGGAGAAAGTATTCCTGTCGAAAACGCAGCAGATAGCCATAAGGGAAGAGAATATGAAGAAGGAAAATGTGATAATCGAAGTAAAGAACATAAAACAGATAATGTAAATATGAATACAAATTATAATATACAAAAGAAAGCAGATGCCACCAGTGATGTAAAAGGGACATATAACATTTCTACCGTAGATGGAAAGGATCTGAATAAAAAGGAAAACAGTGATAATAATACTAAGGAAGATGAAGGACACAATTTGATCCTTGAAAGGAGCAACAGCACAGTAAATATAGGAACAAGATATTTCATTGAAAGGGAAGAGACAACCCTCTCTAACATAAGGCAAAACGACGAGAAGTTGAATCATAAGAAGAGGGATGATAGGGATTTAAAGAAATTAGAAGGAAATGTTCCTAATGGAGCGGCGTGTACTATGGAGCTCAAGAATATTACGACTGACGCCAAAAAAGGAGAACAAGCGAGTACTGGTAAACAAGAAGAGGAAGGGAAAAAAGCAGTCCAGGGGGACGAACGAACTAATTATCCAATAAAAAATGACAAACAACAGGATGAAATAACGGGGCCAAGTTATAGCTGGAGGGCACGTACAAGTGGTTATAATAACAGAAGGAAATTGAGTACTAATTCGCTAGATGGTTTACAACAAAAGAATGAAACAGAAAAGAATAAGTATGAATTAAAAGAAGGTGAACAACAAATCCAACATAAATCAGTAGATGGTTTATCAACACTGATTGAGAAGCCTGAGCAGACAGCACTACCAAATAACAATAGGATGGAATTACACCTCAAGCTAGTGAAGAAAGAAATAATGGGGGAGCGAAAAAACCAACAAGGGAAGAAAGAGGAGATCAAACAGCAAAATGCCAGGAAAGAAGAGGCGGAAGGAGACGGAGCAAAAAAGCCCAAGGCGGAAGAAGAAGAGAAGAAGAAAGACAAAACCGAAGAAAAGACAACAGGAAAACCCCAAACCAAAGAAGACAAAACCGAAAGGGAAGAAGCCAAGCAGCATCAGAAGGAAAAGGCCCAAGCCAAAGAGAAAGAAGACAAAGAGGATGAAACAAGACAGAAACCAGAGGACAAAGGCTTAGGCAGGGACGTGAACAGGCAGCCAATGGAACAAATGGACAAATCAAAAAACATAAGAAGAGCAATATCATTAGATACCATTTATAAGAGTGATTTGGAAGCACAGGATGATGAAATTGAGGATGATAAATCTGATGAATGGAAAAGAAACGAGTGGAATAAATGGCTAATTAGAACTGAGGAGGATTGGAAACTATTTAATAAAAGCGTGGAAAACAAAAAGAACAGGTGGCTAGAGAAGAAAGATAACGAATTGGAAGTGTGGCTAATCAATATGCAGGATAGGTGGATGCATTATAGGGAAAATGAGAAGAATGAATACCAATCGGAAGCCATGAAGAACTCATCAAACTGGCACCACACACAATGGGAGCAATGGATTAAGACCGAGGGAAGGAGAAGCATGGAAGAGGATTTGAAGAAATGGTTAAATGATAAGGAGACCTTCTTGGATGGATGGCTTTCTAAAGAATGGGTTCAGTGGAAAGACGGAAGAATGCTTCAATGGTTATCACTTGATTGGAAAAATAAGGAAAATGAGACTTTTGAGCATTATAACTCGAGCGAATTTACAGATGTGTTACATGGAAGAAAGAGGAAGAAATGGACGAAATGGAAAGAAAGGACGAATAAGGAAAAGGAAGAGTGGAATAATTGGGTAAGAGGGAAAGAAAATTTATATGTCAACCATAGGTGGGATAAATGGTTAAAATGGAAAAGGCATAAGCGCGCTTTGTATAGTCCAAAGTTTGTATCCTTCATTAACAAATGGGTAGATAACAAGCAGTGGAAAGTATGGATTGAAGATCAGAAAGCTTCAGCTATGTAGAGAAAGTGATAGAATTATGGAAGTGGTGAAGTTAAGCGATTTTAACAAATGATATTATTTCGTACATCAGGAATTTTGCAGTGGCCTATATGAATCCATAACAAAAAAGAAGATTATGAATGATGAATATGAAGATGCAATGCATAACAAGTATAAGATAGATATTTCTTTCTTCTAGCATTGTTCACGTGTATTTCTTCATAATGTTAGAAGTGCATCAGGAGGAGAAGAATGGGCCGATTGTAATGAAAACAGATTGGAAGAGGTGTTTAAAAATCATGTAGAATAAATAAATCATTCAATAATGTTATGTGCATAGGCAGTTATGTATATGCATATATCGTTCCAAGAGGATTACGCGATTTTCTTTTTCTATTTATCTCTTAACCTTCATTTGTGTTTTTATATGTCGCTCCTATTAAATGCTACATTTCCCCATTTGATATCACCTTAATATTTAAAAAATAGTATACCCATAAATACTTTTTATCTGTCCCACATATTAAACCTAGTTAGTACTCATTAGAATATGATTATTTCTAATGTGTTTTCCTAGGGTATTTGTATATCTTCTATTTATGTCTTCGTATGTGTTTTGCGCAAATTTTTCCTTATGTGCCCGCCCTTTTCTTATTTTTGGTCTCTTAGGGTTAGATGGATGCTTATGAATAATAATCAGATTTCTTTGTTTAGAAGTAGAAACAACAATTTCGTATCTGCAAAGTTTGTGGTTATTCCTGTTATATATATAGTTGTGCCATTATGTAAACAATATATGTACATATATGTATATGCCTACAGGCAGGTTTACTACCTCGTTTAATACTTTATTTTAATATAGCTTGTAAACATAGCTGTTGCTTTCTTATTATTCCTTAGTAGCCACTATATGTTGCCTGTGCATAATGTATCCCTATTGATCTGTTACAAAACAATTCATGATGAGCCCCATATTATTATTAGGTGCACATTGACTTTAAGTATTGATTTCTTTTTTTTTTTTCTTCGTTTAGACAACTATAAATTTGATTATTACCAATAGGCAGTGATTATTATATTTTATTACGTGGCTTTCGCGTCATTGCTGCAACTGATATATTACAGGATAAAGCGTAAGACATTTTATTCTTTATCTTAGGTGAAGTATCGCATTATTCGCATATTATAAATTAATACTCCATCCTCTTTAGTATCAATTTATTTTATAATTATGGTTATGCATAGAATGATTCATTCGCGCAATACACTTCTGTCCTGGTTATATTTCACATATGAAAAGAAGTTTATAAATACAGGAGGACGCAATGGGGAATCCTTTAATGCACACCGTGCATTGAGTGCACACGTTTTGTGCACTTTAATTGTTTGCAATGGTTTTAAATGAGCGTGTCTGCAAATAATTCTTATGAATGAAGAGAATAGACTCATTAGTTTATTCTATGTAATTCAAAGTCCGTTATTTTTTTTCTTTCTCGTAAATATGGTTACTTCAGCAAAAATGAGAGTGAATTCCCGGGCGTACATTTGTGAGCGGAATAATTAGTAATTATTATTATAAAACTTTAAATTAAATATCTATTTTCTTTATTCGCGTGTGTAATTACACCAGATAGCATCGTATACTCGAAGGATGTGCTGCAGTGTGTGAATAATATGAATGAAAAATATAAATCAGGTGTAATTTCAATCGTATCAGAAGGAAAACAATTATGTTTCAGCCGGGCGAAGTAATGGTTTGAAAGGGTTTTATAGTAGTGTTTTCATATAAATAGAATCGATACCACAAAAATATTTTTCTGCAGTGATTTTCATTAAAAATTATCCGTTGCTTCTACATTTTATTCTTCGCGTAATGCATTTTTTTTTTTTACCCAGTGAGCAGTAAATTAACAATTCTCTTTTTAAATAAATGTAGGTTCCTTCTTCCATTGAAACTATATATTTTGTTAAATACAGTTAACGTATATTTTATAATAATGCCATATTAGTAATTAAGTGTATCTTATGGATCGTCGGTGCCTTATTCGGGTTGTCAGTGCGAGGTAGTATATTTTTGCACAAAACTCATGTATCCACGAAGCTCTTATGTTATTATTATATGATGTTATTCACCAGCTGAGATGTGAAATATACACTGGTTAATATGTTCCTTCATGTTTTTTAGTATGATGATTTATACACTCATATAGTGTGTTCTAATCCATGAAATTATGTTAGTATGTTCATCGTAGCCTATGAAGTCTATAAATATAGTGGGCGATGAAGCGTTAGTTAAGATTATAATATGGCTGCGTGAATGTATTATCAAGTTTTAAAATCCTGCAGCAGTGAGATAATATTATGTGCATATTTGAATCAAATTTCGTATGCATTACAGTTGGTAAAATTTCTCTTCCGTTTATAGCAGCAGCATTGGATACGCGACTCTATATGTACGTTTTCATTTTATAGTGCATAAATGGATGTCTGATCGGCGGTCATATGTTGAAAATCATGTGTGACTCCCTTTTTTTTTTTATTTATGTTGACTGTTGCTGATGGTGTTCTTGAGTACCATTTCTTTTTTTATCCTTATTTTAAGCCCTTACCTATATGGATTAAGATGATAATCCTGCGATTGGCAGATAACTCTTTTTTTAGTTTTGGGTTGTTGCCTATATTCCTGATACTTTAACTTTCACGTTAACATGAGATATGTAAGAACAAAATGGTTCCATTTGGGGAGGGTAACAGAAGTAGCAATATTGTGAAAAATGACGCCCCTACTTATTTTTTCCTTTATAATTTTGTCCCTTTCATATTTCTTGAATGAAGTACAAGAATCGAAGAAATTTATACTTACGTGTCATGCCACATGTGCACATCCTTTCTTTTTATATTCTTAGAAATGCGTGAATATTACATATAGTATTATAGGAAAAATGTGCGGTGATGGATTTCAGACGCCTCCGAAATGCGCAAAGGAAACCCTGATGAAAAACACCTGCCGGGTGTTCTGAATTATCAATTATAAATCATGATTACGATGCCATGATAGCATTATTGATCATTAGAGTGCACCTCATGAATTATAACGTTGACGATGCTCCACTCTTTTGTGCTCCATGCTTTATAAAACAACATAGGGACTTACAAATGAATCTTATGTATCTGCAATTAAGCATCCTCTGTTTTTCGCTTTGTTGACGTGTTTTTTACATGTCTATAAGTGAGGCAAACTACGGGGGAGGGGGGAGATTCAATTTATTGTGCTTTACTTCGCTTTCTAAATTCCCCCGGAGGGATGCGTCCTTATGTAGCTATGGTTTCATATTATAGCTGCGCATTGGACTGAAGAGAATGAACTTATTTATCCATTAATACTTGGAGTTTATTATTCTTTCCACAATGGTAGAATCCGCTTTACCAGTAGAATACTGATAAGGAGTCGTAACAACATACTCTAGCCATTGGATGCATATCTCAAGAAAGTATTATTGCATTCTTAAAATATAACTGTATTTGTCTGTGCCAAATCCTTATGTTGTACACAAGAGGGACAGCAGGAGTTGTGGCGCTGGTGTTCATACAGTCTTACACAATTCCTTTTAATGTTTGTTCAAGATGTAGACGGTCTGTTTTGATTTTGAAATGGGCTGTACATTTAAATAAGGGTAGAAGATGGGTCCCTGAATTGAGAAGTACATCTATGGGGGGTTGCAATTACATGCCCATTCCCATATACCTCTCTAGCTGTACCTGATGAGAACAAGGTTTCCGAATCACCTCGGCTCACTAAGAATACCAATGGATTAACATTCCTTTACAGAAATGTCATGTTTAAAGAGGAGTGACCTCTACAATACGTATTAATAAATATTACCTTGGAACAAGGGGCAAATACCTCCCACAGTACCCTGCTTTTAATTCACTCGGAGGCGATGAAGATAGGATGTGTTCACCTGTGAGCAAAGATGGGTATAGAATTGAGGCAACATGCGACAGGAGTGGTCTCCTATGATTAATTATGCACCCTCTAAGATATAAAAATAGAAAAAGTATGATTAGGAGGGTTTTATTAATTAGAAATTATAAAAGGAAGGAACAGGAAAAAAAAAAAGAAACAGGCAAAGGACCAAAGAAGTCGACAAAAAAAAAAGAAGCCAACAGAAGAAAAAAGAAGCCGACAAAAACAAGAAGAGACAGGAAGGAAAAAAAAAGAAAGAAGCAAAAAAAAAAAAAACAGGGAAAGGGAAAAACAAGCGGAGAAAAAAAAAAAGAAACAGGCAGAAAAAAAAAGAAACAGGCGAAAAACAGAAAAAAGAGACATGAAGAAAAGAGAAAAGATCGAAACAAGAAAGAAAAAAAAAAGAGACAGGCAAAAAAGA
This sequence comes from Plasmodium inui San Antonio 1, assembly GCF_000524495.1. Classification (NCBI taxonomy): domain Eukaryota; phylum Apicomplexa; class Aconoidasida; order Haemosporida; family Plasmodiidae; genus Plasmodium; species Plasmodium inui. The sequence continues at coordinate 10,579 of NW_008481857.1, read as the reverse complement.
AAGGAAAAAAAAAAATAAGAGAAGAATTATGATGTGGCATATTTTATTTACATATAACCGGCCCCTTACTGCAGCTGCGTCAATTAATGAGGTTATAAGGGGAAGGGAAACGACATGAAAGAATACCTGCTTACTCATTCTTTTCTGAGGGATGATGATTGATGTGATAATGAAGTAATAGCGTATATGTGTAAATTAAAGCGATCATTTCTTAATGCTCTCCAGTGATTATTAATGTAAGTAAATATTTTTTTATGAATATTTTAGGAGGAAGAAGCCGGAAGGAGAGGCTGTGTTACAGAATTATGTTCGCGGGTCATAGAAAATCGGATTATTTTTCCTAGCTTCGGAGTAATCCACTTTAACCCGTATATTCTGGAAGTCCTTAACCCTAAATTAAAATCGTTTATCTCTGGAGCCTACATAATAGACTGATACATAAGTTTCTATTTTAGGAGGCATTCTTATTTGCCATGTCAGTTTCAGATGTTATGAGGAATGTATATGATTGGAAGGCTCAATGTTTAAAGGAGAAGTTTGACTGGGAATTCTCAGAGACGCGTTTACACGTCATTGTAAGTTAAGGTAAAGACAAGATGAAGTCAAATAAATTATAGTTATGGGTCTTCTGCGTTGTATAGTATAGGAAAATAAACATTATTTTCCTTAGGGGTGTCTATGTCTATGTTCTCATCTTTTCACGCCCCATACGGCTTTTTTATACCTTCCTTTCTGTTTTTGTCCCTTTATAGTTACCGAAAAATGGCATTAAAGCGTCTTATGTCATGGAATAGTACGATGGCGAATATGGGAACATAACAGTGGCAAGAGAAGAGTGTGAATATATTTATGCGCTCAGGGCCCTATCATATCTATATGGAGGATATGTCTTAAGCTAAACAATTACAAAGGAGCGTCCGGAGATTATATATGAGGAGGCTAAAAATTCCTGGGTGAATTATTTAGTTCTGGTCCGGAATAGATCACAAAGGACGAGGAATAGAGAAGGAATGGTAACAATTAGGTTTCGATTCACATAGAGGGCACAGACCTCGAATACAGTAGAGGACAAACAAACCGCAACTTGCATGTTCAGTATAATTGTCTATTACATAGCCCTAAGGAGGAGGTGTATTCAGATTCCTAGGTAACTTCCCCAATTAAAATAAGGAATATGCAAGACAGTTTAGTGTTAGAGTCCAACAGTATAAAAGTGAAAATATTTATTTATCCGGATGGCCGGAATCTGGGAACATTGGAGCTCATAATTCTGATTAACGACATTCAAGTAGCATATAATTAATCATATTGTGCAAAAATAAAGAATGTTCAGGATGTTTATTCTATTGCACTGCAATAATGAGTAAATCATTAAGAAATGATAAACGCGTTTTGAGTAGGGACATAAAACATTAAAACGGTTATTCGATAGGCATGACATGCTAGCATAGGTTAATTCTAATGTAGCATTCTATGTTCATAAGTATGGATAATTTAAGGGAGTTAAAGAATAGCGGCGTATAGGAGACAACGATAGATAAGCCACTGGGTGATACATAGAAAAGAGCCACCAAGAGAGGAATAAAAACCAAATAGGCGGATCAATACAGGGAAAAAGAAGGAATCTGTGCAGAATTCAATATTTGAGATGTGTTCCATTTTGCTCTGCAGGCTCAAATATCCTGCAATGTTTATCTTGTAAGTGCGGTTAATTTTTTTACATCGTTCAAAAACAAAAAAAGGAAACCGAACCTTCATGAAAAACCTTCCAAGGATGTTTTTCTCTCATAGATAATTTTTTCATATGTTTTCTTTATCAAGGATGTTTGTATTCATTATATTCTAAGATAGGAATGCATCAATATATAGTAGAAATCTTCTCTATATTAAAAATCATTAGATATTTCTGCATTAGATTATGATGCCAAAGGGGGCGAATGCACGAATTCGGGAAATAATCCGGGAGGGGGGCCTGCTGCATATTGTATATAACCTTGCTTCTTCGACATTTTCATCTATAGATGGTGATCACAGGAGTATATATATGCATATGTGAATTTATGTACATATACATATGAGGATTATAGGATTATCATTAGGTACATACCAGAATTATCTATATTTTGAGGAATTGCGATGAAGCGGTTGGGACACCTTGATGTCCCCGAACATGTTTTATACGCCGTAACAATGCGCCTTTTTAGAATGTAATATTAATTTTGTCCATTGGGTAGAGTTTACAATGAAATCCTATTCAAATGCGTCTGTTATTGATTTTTAGGTTATTTTTCTTGGGGCTTCGTAGTTTTTTTTTTCTTGTTCTGTGTTCTTCCATAGTAACGTCGTGATTTTTCTGTGTCTATTTTTTAAAGGTCAAAAATGCTTTGGAAAAGAAACTGCCTAACTAGCAACCCAAATTCAAAAGGATTAATCCTTCTATTGTCTTGAACTAAGGACTATGGTAGAATGAATAGTCAAATACTGTTACACAGAGTATTCAGAGTAGGGGCAGCATACAGTACGGTTACAACTACTAGGATAAGAAAAATGAATAAGACAATACCATTAAGAAGGGAGAGGGGCAAATCATCATAGTTACCTGTTGTTACAAAGATGGTCCCTGCAGGTGAGTAAGTAAAGGCAGTCATACCAATCTTTTTACGGAAGACATGGATGAATCCAGTTACCCCCCATGTTATAGCACCGGAAATTTAATAATAAAATTACGAAGACAAGTATGGAAGAATGAATCCTAAACTAGAATTATGCGCCCCCTATTGCACAAATAGAGGATTGAGTAAATTTGCATCAAGGGTTGTGCAGGAATGGATGATTCATTAGAATGAGAAAGAAAGTATGAAATGTGTAAAAAGTCACTTTATAAGTAATAATTAAATAATCGTTTGCATAATTATTTTTTAGAGAGGAATAAAATTCATTCATGTGGATATCCTATTTTCTAGAGGAATATAGATAGTGAAAAATGCAGGATTAGAAATTACACATGATATCCAAATACGGATGTAATAGTCGTATATATTAATGCATAGATTATGTACAACTATAACAAAGTGCCTCCTCTTGATGAAGTAATAAATTGGATAAAGGGGAGTAACCATATGAGGCCAACTAATTACAACTCATTAAGGATAATATGATATTCCCGTAAAGTGATCTGTGCCAAGCCTTTATATATTAGTGTCTATCCGGAGGCGTCGCCTAAGATGTCGCCAGGTGTAACTCCAGCAATAGTCGCTGATTATATACGGATCAGATGAAGTAAATGCTATTAGAAGGATAACAAATGAATGAGAGAGGGTCATTTAAACAGTGCTCCAATGTGCACAGAATCATGACATGTAGGAAGATGTGTTAAATAGTTGATAATGAATACATTTCAAAAGCCTAATAAATATAAGGGATTTGAGTCAGTAATTGAGGCAGGGTTCTAAATGTGTATAGACTACAAACCTTATAAGGAGAAGGATAAAGTAATGATCGTATATTACAGGACAAGTATCCAGGTAGTAACAGGGGAATGAAAAGAATACGATGAGAGTTAAAATAAAGTAAGAGATATATGAATATTTATAATAGTATATCCAAGCCAAAGTAATATAGATCGCACTGAATTCTAGGAGAGTCCAGAGAAATAGAAATCAAAGGAATTGAGGAGAGTTTATTGTCTTCGCTGCACTAAGATGTAATATCCTATAAAGGCTTCTTGTGAATTTATACCTACAGCTATATAAAAATTTTAGATAAGTTTCTTTAAATTTATGTTGAACTATAGCAGCTATTATAATAGTTATCCTGTCCAGGAAAAGGAGGAGCGGAATTTCTGTGGGAAATATAGGATGCCATAGAAAATGTAGCTAGAATGACCTTAGAGTATTCTGTCTCATTGTATCGTATAATATAATTAAGCAAGTATTCATTGTGAAAGGATAAATCAGATTTGCTAACAACTTTGGCTTGCGGATTATGGAGCATATCGTATATCTATTGTAGCTTAAATTAGAGAGTTAAAGATTAAGATTTCTGAATAGAATGTACAGAGATGATTCAATGTCCAATTTACTGCATTTCTACTGGCATCACAGGAAAGAAATTTGACATAAAAATTTATGGTCTTAAAGGACTTTCTAAAATATGTCTATGAAGAGTCGTCTGAGAAGTAGGCGCAGGTATTGGAGGATACTGGAAAGCAGCCAGTGTTATATGAGTTAGACCAAGTTAACCTGACATACCCAGGGTTTATATGAATAAGTCACAGATATATAATAGAAAGTAACAGGCCAAATTATCTTATAAACAATAATAAAAATACAAATACAAACCTTCAGGTGCATGAAACAGAGGAGAATATTACTGAGAAGAAGAACATGAATGAAGGAAGAGAAAGAATAATCCCAAATTAAATATTATAGGAGAATATATAGACACAAGGAGGCAGAAGAGTCGGAAGAAAAGAATGATCTAGTAACCTAAGCTACATGTATATATATGGAGGAGATAGGAATGTATCAGCAGCAGTCTAAGGGAACCCTCGGTAAGGCACTTCAAAGCAGTCCAATCCTGTTTAATGATGTATCTGATATTATATAAATCCCCTAACTAAGAGAAAAGATATCAATGAAACAGGAACCCAAAAAAGGACATATATTCCTAGAAGAAAGCCTAAAGAGAAGGTAATTCATGACAAGCAGTTTTTAGAAGGAGGAGGTCATCCAGGAGTAGAAGAATAATTCTCAGTATGTATGTAGTATCAGCGAACTGAAGTCCTTTTGATGTCAGAATTAGCAGAGAAAAAGAAGATGATTAGACCAATGCAGACGCGTGTATAGCAACAAGATAGATGGGAGTTGAGTATTTCCCTAATTAGAAGAGCGGGTGAATATCTAAACGGGAACAGATTAAGAAAAGTCTAACGGGCCTTACAGAAGTACACCGGATAATGAAATCAAAAACTAGATCAAGCCGTACCAAGGAATTCGAATCGCGATGGACCTTTCTAGTGAAGAATGATACGAAGGGACAAACGGGGCAACCAGCCAATACACTACAATATAAGGACAAAAGGACAAGTGCAGAAACCCCTAAAAGGAATAGAGATGATAATATCGAAGGAGCATCAGGAAGGAGGATGGATAAATAACACCCAGCTGGACCCAAAGAACAAATCGGTTACTAACGGAAGATAAGGAAAATAAGCCAAGCCTTAGACTAGCGGCAAATTCCGCGAGTATTAAGGAATTGCCCTTCCTGCTGATTGACAAATCCCACTCAAGAGATCTGTTAACAGCCCGAACCGTGACTTACAACATCCCAGCATTGAATCCAAGCGAGTCAAACCAAAGGACGCCCAAACCCCAGAACCTATCAGTGGAAACCACGGCTGAAGAAACCCGGCGTAATTAAATGGGAGCGCTCCCCCCAGACAATCCACGCAAAACAAGACAATCCAGAATAAATTAACCCGCGTAAACTGGCTAGATAGGAGACGAGGAGTATACAATATCAGTCCCATTATCTGAGTCAAACTTAGGGTACCGTATAAAGAATACCAGCAGTACTATCGAAAGATTCTCCCTAATGAATCTCCCCCAAACGGAGGTATATTCATCATTCGTAAGTCCCATTAAAATCATCTATATAGCAGAAGAATCTTTGAAACTCGTTCAGTATCCAAAAAGTAAGGATTAAACAAACAACTGAGCAATACTGACTAGAAGTGGGAGGTCAAATCCTAGGGCAGAATCTTTCTGAGGCCAGACCGAATAGATGAGTCGAGAAAACAATTAAGGAGAGATAAAGTCACCAGGATGCCGAAAGGTAGCAACCCAATTCATATAGAGAGGGGCAACTATACTAATAAGGAGAGTTCAGAAGATACGCATTCGCCCCAGAAGGTACAAGTAAGATTGAGGTATATCAAATATCCTCCCCAATCGGATCACCTCGATAGAGGAAGTGATTAGAACAACCACAAGCACAAATTATATCACTATTGCCGTTGCAGCATAAATACTACCCGAGTGAATATACCCGGAGTCAAAAATCCCTCTGAATAACCCAAGTGAAGAGGACTGAATACCCCAAAATATGAGAGCAATTCCTCCCCCACTAAAATGGCATGATCCCACTCCTGCAAAATCCCTAAGAAATCAAAAACAGGCCCAAGATAACACAAGAGTAAGTTGGAACCGGCCTCGCACCCCTAGAAGATAAAAACTACGCGACTTCAACATGTGAATAGAGAAGCCCATAAGCCAGATGACATGTTTCCAGATATGCATCAAGGCTAATCCACTCGGCTATTATAAGGATGGATAGCCCAAATCGAAAATTAAGGGGAGAAACAAAACCTCCCCCAACAAGGTAGAGGGAACGCCTAAAATATATCTGAATGGGCCTAAGTAGTGCCGAGCATTATCGCAATAAAGTTAGTTAACCCAAGCAAACACAGGGTTCAAGATAAAAGTGCCACTTCGCAGGACTTGGGCGGAGAGTCTAGACTCCTAATTCACCTCACAGACGGCCATTCTAAGAGGACGCAGAAAAGTATGACATGATTCCGGGGCCCCACCTGAGGAAGCCTTGATAATAGGAGGAGGAAGACCCACTAGATCTCTGGAACCAGAAGAAGAAGGAAGGATTTTTAGGCATGAACTCGCCTAAAAATGCCAACTGGCAATTGGATGATTGGAGTTCAGCCGGAGATAACTGGGGCTATCCCCCCCAAGAGGAGGCTACCTGTGGGGGGAACTCAAGATCCCGATATTGTTATCCCCGGTTAATAAAGGCAACAGGAACCAAATGGAATGGTCTGAGTCAGTGGTTGAAAGAAGAAATATTAGGAGAAGTCTCCTCGAAATGGTCAAGGGATTTCCAGTCTAATGTCAAAACATGCCTGAAGGACAATGACAAATCTCCCTTGGATTGGGGTCAAGTACTCGATAAAGTGATAAATCAAATCCAGGACGATATGGTAGCCGATGTATCCGAAAATAGCCGGAAACTATTAAGGACCCCCATGGAATGGTACGAAGTCTTGAACAGCAGCAGTAGTCTAAATACGCCTTGGAACCAAAGTGATGTTGGTCGAGGACTTCTCATAGCAGTAGTATGTATCTTAACAGGCTTGACCAGTACCCGACAACACGAGAAGGAAAAATATCCAGGGAGGGACGAATTATGTGACCAAGTGGATCGGGCTCTAATGGTCAATGAGGGACAATGGAAACGGTGGTTGGGGGGTCAGGCACAGGACGCAAGAGCCGGAAGGCCTGACTGTGGACGACCCCAAGGTTCTAGAAGATGTATAAGTGGGAGTATGAGTCTAGTATTGACAATATATAGAAGTTTAGCTAGTCTTTGTCCAAACTGTGGGCCCTATAGTATCGCTCGGTGGGTTGATGAAATTCAGCCCAAGGGGATCAGCCAAGGAGAACAATATTGTGAAGTTAAAAAACGGGTAATAACTTGTGATAAAGCCCAGAACAGACCTTGGAACCCCGGTGATTTAAGAGTGGTCCCAGAGAAGGACAGAAGAAACATCTCATTAGATCCTAGATGGGCCCAATCCGTGGATAACACAGGAATAAACAACCCTCTAAGAACAGCCAATCTCAAGTCGTCAGACCAAATTAGGTCCTCCGTCCACGCAGATCAAACGCCATCCAAACAGCAGGTAGGACCTCTCACCACAGGACCATCCCCCCCCGTGAATAGCCCTGATCCACAACCTCAATTGCCCCGGAATGACGTAACTTCCGTCATAAACGAGAAGGCGCTGGACCCCCCTAGTATGGGTCAGACAACATCATCAATGTCAGCGTCTGTCAATGGAAAGCAGGAGAACAGCTTAAGTCAAAAACAACCAGGAGCAGGCAGCGGCGGCACAGGAGGCCAGACTAGTACTCTGCGGTCAAATTTGGCAAAACCGGATAGGAAACGGGATGGATCGGACATTCTACCCGAAACCAACAAGGAGCAGAACAGTCTGACTACCCCTCTGGTGGGCCTAGTGGGTGGGGTGTTAGCAGTTATTTTACTGGGGGTGGCAAGCGCCTATGGAATCTTTCGGATTTGCAGGAGGAAGGTGGGCAGTAAATCAAAGGGGGATAGGATCAATATATCAGTCCTTCCTGTTCCAACATAAAAGAGGGTTGAGGTTTAGGTTGAGGGTAAAGAAATGACTCATAAAATTCTGACCTTGCCCCAAAGAAAACTTGATAGAATCGTCTAAGAAGTTGAACCCCCACCCTAAGTGTGCAACTGGGTGCACTAAGGGGTTCTGCCCCCCCTAGGATGACCTTCCTTCAATATGTTAGTTATCCCCCAAACAATATGTTATGTGTTCAAATGAGTCCAGATTAAGTCTACATTGTGTTAGAATGTGTACCACCTCCCATTTTATGAGTCTATTTTTGTGTCCATTATTAGTCAACACCCCATTGTATGAGTGTTAGAGGACTTAGATTGACCCAAATTAGACAGTCAATAGAAACATTCTAACCCCATAATTATGGATGAGGATGCGTCTTAGACAAGGAGGAATACATCTATGAGTCAATCTATGAAATCAACGAACTTTGACCTCGGGGGTGTTGGGATGTCCATTCCTTCTAAGGAGTGGTAACAAAGAAGTGACCATTAACCAACCAGAAAGGGTCAGATTTCGGACTTAGAGGAGTTGTCATTTTATCATCTAGGATTGATCTGTCCAACCCGAAAATAGGAAAACCACCCCCTGAAAGGGTGTCTTTTTCCTTAGTAGGGTCAATTAAGTACCCCCAAGAAAGGGTGTTGTCTTATAAGTAGGTTATAGGAGTACCACCTTAAAAAGGGTCAACTGGAACAATCATTTCATCAACCATTAGATTTGTTCTATGTTTCAATCTACCATTATTAGTACCGTTATGAAAGTAGGTAGTCCATGAGAAGTTGTTTGTGTCAAAGTTAAAGTGACCATTATATCGACCCACCCAACCAGTATGAATAGTAAGGGGGACTAGACTTACAACCATGGATTAGACAACATGAGAAATTGTTTTTTGTCAAAAAATTGGATGAACCCCGGATTTAGGTTGACCCTTGAGAGGGTTGTATTGGAATGGCATGTGTATAAATTGGAAAGCAGAATTTGACATCAAACTATATAAAGAATGAATAGCCTGTAGACAGATTATTAGGCCTAAGAAGGGGGTGTTGTCAATAAGGATTGGACCCATGAATTAGGATAGAATAACACTATATAGGATGTTAGAAAGAGTCATTTTGGACTCCCCCTGTCTATAGTGGTGTGATTAAGCGAAAATTAGGAAGTTGTCTGACAATCGAATTTTACCCCCCCCAGAAACCACCCCAACCTAAGTCGTGGTATTAGACTAGTGGTAAAGGAGTCAAAAAAAAAAGTTTCGAAATTCGGGTTTAGAAAGGTTGAATCATCATTAGACACGTATATTATGAGTTTTTATACGGGTTTCGAAGTGATATCTGGATTAGGTGGAAAAATTTGAGGGGGTCATAACATCGTCCTATATTATAGGGGAAGGACTATGATGAAGAAATCAACCTTCGTCTAACAAGAGTTACCATGACAAGGATGAGTAATCTGCTACTGAATTAGTGAATCGGATGGAAAAATTGTTCTAATTCCGGATTTAGAGTTGTCTTTTGTTTATTGTCTAATGAATCAACCATTATTAGAAGTTGTCCTTCAGAAGTGGGAAGAAGCCGTAGTAAGGGGGGAGGTTTCCTTTGGTAAGAGATGACATCCTCCTACATTATTGAACTTGGACAGATTAGTTCTACTGTGCAATTGAGTGTACATGGGTTCGATTCCCAGAAATGACAATATTTCTACCTAAGAAAACATAAGTCAGGTAAGGAAGTCAACCCCTGGGAAGAAGTGGGTGCCTTCCCCCCTTGGAATAGGAAGTAGCTTTACAACATGGACAACCATTAGACAGAGTTGTGAATTGTCGAATAGGAGTTGTTAGACAAGGATTGTAATGCAATCTAGATTTGTCCTAAGGAATTAGGTTGAAACAATTAGGATGTTGGATATGGATTGGACAACCAACTAGACTCCTTCTATGGAGAAGGATGAAGTAAGTAGTCCATCTTGGAAGGGGTTGATTGACCCCCCTTGGAATGTCATTACAACCATGGAATTAGAATTAACCTAAATTAGACAGTCTATAAGAAGTGAATCAACCCTTTATTTTAGTAGCGTCTTCCATCTAAAGGGGTCTATACCGTCCTTAGGGGAGCGGGTGGCCATTAGAAATTAGAATAACCCCCAATTGGAAGTTGAACAACAACATTAGACAACACTTCGGATCCAGGATTTAGATTGGATTAGAACAAATTAGAACAGATTAGTGTGTTGTAAGTCAGGGTTTAGGGGGTCGAACAACAACGATTAGGATTAGTCAACCCAGGTAGTAGCCTTGGACAGGTACAGTATTAGGAAGGGGTTGTGACAACATGGAAGTTGCATTTAAGGTTGTGGACTAACATTTCGGGTTTTTAGCTAACGGGTAAGGTTGAGGAACTCACAAGCAATATT
>NW_008481856.1:369555-392156 GCF_000524495.1 Plasmodium inui San Antonio 1 | reverse complement strand
CCTGCCTATGCATCATATCCATGAGCAGGGGTAAAATATTAGCCCCCCATTTAATGATGCCGCCCCAAATGGCCCACGCGCTTCATCGTATAAAATTCCTTCCTACATAAAATTTGATACTTCTTCCTGCGCAATGCAAACATATTCATCAAAATTGGTGAAGAGTGCTTTGGTGTAATAATAGCATAATAGCAACAAATTCTATGTATTTTGGGAAAATGTTATCTTTTAAGTTCTACATGTTTTATTTTTTTTATTCTTTTTATTTTTACGCCGCTTAGTGAGAACACTTGATTGTCATCCTACTCTGCGCATACTGTGTTTCACTCCAACTTAAGGGATTTTTTTCTTGTTTTCTCAACATGTAAAGCCTCCATTACTTTCCCAAAATAATTTTTGTCAATTTAATTTATCCAGAGATAAGTCCCATGTTGCATGAGAAAACGCTTAAATATTTTATTTCAAAAAAATGAAAAAAGAAACCACTGTCAATGTCATAGCAATTTTGTGAAGTCCTTTTTGGAGCAGCCACTACCACCTGCTCGAACAAACTGATGGACGCATGTGTAGCGTCCAAATGCTGTTGTTCCTCTTGCAATGATATGCGCTGTTTTACTGTTCACGAGCTCATATAACTACCTCATGAAAAAAAAAAACATAGTTATCCTGTCTTATACTGCGACGCATATTTACCTACCATACAAATGAGCGCAATACCCCCGTTCCGTGACGCCGTCCGACCCCCGCCAGGTTACTCACAACAACGCCACTTCTTTGTGTATAAAGCGCGGCCACTGCCATTTTTCGGGGAACATATCCCCGCGCAGCCGCCCCCTACCCCCCACACGTCACCATTATGTATGTACAATCTTCCCTTGCGCATAAGAAAGAACGCAACATTAAAAGCACGATGTTGATGATGTTGATTAGTTGATGATGGTCATCATGATCATGGTCATCATGATGATGATGGAGTGCCACCACGTAACACATCACATCGAACTGCAAAACCGTACAGTGTGCCAATATGCTTATTAGCCGTCGACGCAGCGTGCCAGCGACTGGCACGCAACACCCTGGTGTCGTTAGTGTTCTCCTTTTAAGTGAATTTGACGTAAAAAAAAAAGGAAGAAATTTAAGACTTATTTCAAAATGTTCGCGTAAGTCTTCGCGAAAAATGGGCTTCACTCGCTCACGCGTCACATTCGGGAATATGCACGTAGATAAACACGCCTGTAAACAAGCATGCATGTTTCTTTCATTTTTTCCTATGTGTAAACAACGCGTAAAAAACTTCTACAATTTTTTTGCGAAATAAAAGTGCACTCATAGTGTGGCTCAGTCGCGGATCAGCAGTTTGACAACACAAAAAAAAAAAGTGGCCGAATTTCTGTAAACAGAACTTAAAAAAAATACAGAAAGAAATAGAAATAAAAATATATCTTCTCACACCCAATGCGATAGAACTTAATTCTGATTTTTTCTTTTTCTCAACTTGGAATTCCTTCCTTTGCTTGATCCATTCCGTTTTGATGCCTTCTTATTTATGTAAAAATACAACGCCTCTCCATTTTTGTTAAACACGGTCGTAATAAAATTTCCAGACTTATCCTTGGTGGTAATTTCGTACGTTTGGGAATCTCCCCATGGTTCCGGAGTCTCCAATCTGTAAATGTGAACAGGCAGTGACAAAGTGGATGCATTTGGGATGGAGCAAAAATGAGCAAAAAAAATAATAAATAAGTAAAAGAACATTTCAAGGGAACTCCAGAAGGCTCATGTTCCCTGCGTCCACCATTGGACATGCTATTATAAGTATAAAACTGTTTGGTGCCCATTTTAGGCTCCCGCTTCCCTACCTCAAAATACGACGGTTCAATTCTTCGGGCGATCTAACAAAAACGATGTGAAAAAGGACGCAAAAAAAAACAGGGAAAAAATGTAAAAAGGTCCTAAAATGAGGGCGTGCAAATTCATTACACAGGTTCTTCTTAATGAAGAAATCCATTTCTCCGCTTCCATCTCGCATACGCCGCACATGTAAGCATTTGCCTGGTAGGGGCAGCACCCGTCATACACCTACTTGCTGTAGTTCGTCAAGAAGGAACTGTCCTTTGCTCGCTCACACTGCAAAACCAAATATAAATAATTAATATTGGACGACACTGCAAGTACCAGGCACACTCCCAGTAGGTCGCGCCAGATAATATAGATACCCACGGGCAGGTGTACTTCTCCGTCGGCGAACGCGGGAATTTGCACGTATGAACGGTCACCCTATTAGGGTCTTTCACGCACTTCCTATGGCGTCCCCTGCCAAAAATTAGGGAATTCTTTCTCCCAATCTAAGTGTACACACATGTAAACTTACGTATAGAACTATCCATATCAAAGAAAAGATAAAAAACTTTATTGAGAGCATTGTAGTGGAGGTTGCAGGTACTGCAATTGGAACGGATTTTCTTATATACTATACTGTACGGCAGAAACGCACGTTGGGAAAGGATGAAAATGAGGAGATTCCACTTTGCGCTGGAACGAGGGGTAATTCCTGCAGACTGGCTTCTGATTTAGCACGCGTACTCAAATTCTGTGTGCTATACTTATGAAAGTGTCTATTCGCACACACGCCTGTACAGTACTTTGGCTAATTTCTTCAAATGCTGATTCCTGAATTTGTACTTTTCTGAAATTTCTTAAAAAAGTTGGAAAATTGACGAAACAGAAGCAGACTCTTGTAAATAAAGAGTAGTGTTTACGAATTGGATATTTTATTTTAATTTTTTTTTTTTTTTTTTTTTTTTTTTCTTTTACCTTCCCTTTTTACCTCTATTTTTACCTCTTTTTTTTCACTTTAATCTATTCGCGTCTCTGAGTTCCAAATGGTTGCAAATCTAGGACGTTTCTAGCAGGTAAACGTACCACAATTTCTCATTACAAACTTTGAAATCTATTTTCCCGATTCGGGGCCCTTGCTTACGCCTACACCCATTCGCTTGCGCGAAAAGAAGTGTGTATATATGTGTATACATAGATAATGTGTACACACTACGCATGTGTATATTCGTCCTGGTTCTAAACAAATTGTACACACAATTTTTCTAGCGTAGCCATCTCAGTTTCCCATTCTTCCTAAGCACTGAAATGAGCAATTTTCTGAAAAATTATATAGAGAGAATTTACATCCAAGTTGTAATTTTTTTTTCACATATTTTTTCCCACCTTACCAGCTATTTGCTCTCCCTTTCTGTATAAATCGTAATAATATATGATGCACATTAACTACCTATTTTTTGTTTTCTTTTTTATTTTTAACCCGGGTCATCCGTTGGAATGTGAAAATCTGAACCACGTGGGAAAACGGGAAATTACTCATTCCCTGGTAAATTATAGTAGAGGGAAAAATATAACAGTATATACATCTTTTTTTCTTATTTTTTTTTTTTTTCCATTTTTTTCCAATTAGCCTAAAAAAGAAGAACTCTTAATGCACTCGCATTTCCTGAATATAGAGCAAGATAGATTTCTTCTAACCCACCCAAATTGTACCATTTTTGCTCGAAGTTTTGCAACCGTTTTCCAACTTGTCACGTTTTATTTTCCTAAAAGGATGTAATTTTCACACACGTGACAAGATGCCGGTTCTAATGAAAAGAAAGTTATACTTCTTTAGGAAAGATTTTCTAACCAATTATTTTGAGTCCCCCCACTATTGCCAAATCTTCGGACTAGGTGTCACATAACACGCATGAATTTCTCCCCTTCCGAGGTTAATGCTTGTCTGTCATTTAACTCGACCTGTCTGATTCTGAAAAGGGGGCATGCAAATGATACTGGAACGTATGTTTCCCCGTGGTCACTTCAAATGGGAAAAAGAAAGAAAATATAATGGGAAACTAATTTATGTTTTATTCCCAAAAATGTAAAGCGCAATGATTGCACGGAAGTTATAGCATTACCCCGAAGTCCTAAATCTTGCCTAGCCGTTTCTCCCCCTGCTGGAGGTTTCAAACGCACCGCGCAATGTACAGGGGTATTCTTTCTAATTCGAAACCCCATATCGGAAGTGCAACTTATCATAAAAGTTTCTACCACACCGCCTACCTACTAAAGCGATAAGAAAAAAAAATGAAAAAATTAACAGTTGAACCAACTAGCACGGTTAACACGTACGTATATAGTCCTACATGTGAACCAACTTAAACCGGGCATGAACTGCTGACGAGGTTCCCTTCTATTCGAATGTAACGTGGACACTTCTTTTAAACTTCCCCTTGGAATGACTCTACATGGGGTGTAAAAAGTGGACATGACTGAATTATCCAAATGGTGAAACTTGTGAAAAAAAGAATAATTCATTTTATGTTCTGCAATATGGAAGCATCCTAAAGAGCCTTACTACCCCTGGGGGGGACTATTCCCCCCACTTTCCTGCACGAATGAACATGTCCTATCCTGTGCATGATTCGACGGACCATCCCTATGTGTGCTTTGTAGGCCTCCCTCCCCACACTTTAC
Source organism: Plasmodium inui San Antonio 1 (assembly GCF_000524495.1). Classification (NCBI taxonomy): domain Eukaryota; phylum Apicomplexa; class Aconoidasida; order Haemosporida; family Plasmodiidae; genus Plasmodium; species Plasmodium inui. The sequence goes on along the minus strand of NW_008481856.1, from coordinate 387,638 downwards.
TTTTGTCCCCCAAAAATTCGAAGTGAAGATGAGAAGATTGTGCCTATCGAGGTTAATCAATCTGACTGATGGATTGGTAGCGTTTCTTCACCAACACATTCGCATAATCAAACCTGCGTCAATATTATCCAATTGGAATGCATCAATGGGGGCCTCCACTGAATGTAATGAGCCCTTCTGGGATTATCCCTTCACAATAGAAGAGAACGAGTCATTAAGTTTAACCGTTACGCCTAATTCAATTAGCTCAATTGTGTGCCGAACCATACATGTATTACCGGAATGCAGGAGCTTCCATTTCTATAAAACAGCGTCGTTGCACCACCTAGGAAAGGAAGAAAAAAACTCCTTTTCACTTAGGCTGATGCACAGATTAGAGGGACACTTAGCCCCTATTCTTCCCAATCCCTTTTTAGCATTAGCTCCACAGAAGTGTTGAGCACAACAAAGAAGAATCGTTTCCCTCAGTCTATACAATTCATATGACATTGTTTTCTATGGGCACCATTTGGATTTTTCTTTTAGCGGTAAAAAAAAAAAAGAACGTGCTCCCCCCTTTTGTTCCCAATTGTAACATACGTATTTTCTTATAACAACACTTTCTGTCGATGTCACACCGATAGAAATGGTTAAAAAAAAAAAAAAAGAAAAAATGGAAAGCAGCCCTTCTAACTCAGTTGTTCAAGCTTTAGCAGTCTAACACAATTCCAGTTTAACACACACCTGGCAAAAAAAAGAAAGATAAAACGAAAAAAACGGTCTTGTACAACTTCCGTGGAGACGGAACTAAGTGGACGGTAAACGAAAAAAAAAATAAAATAATCACTTCCAACGAAAAGCATCATCAGAGATAAAGAAGTTATCCGTAGCTCTTGTAAAAATTAATTTCTCTGAGTTAATTACCTTCCAAAGGTTCCATTCGTCTTCCCTTTCTTCCCATCCTTGCCTTTCTTAAATCAGTCTTCAATTAAAAGCCGAACTACATCTGGCTGTCCCCTTCATAGTTGTCACCCGTCCATCTTTCACAAGAAAAAAAAAATCCCCATCCTTCACTGACACGTTAAAGCCTTGCATGAACCGTCCACGCAACTTATCACAGCATTGCAAATGTCTGATATAAAATTAGCCAAAGTTTTCATGAAGCTAACGATTGGATTCGCCATTTTGCAAAATAGCAGTTTCTTAAGAAAAAAAAAAAAAAAAAAGAAAAAAAAGGAAAATTTTTTTTCCCCTTTAGTATATATAAACAGCTTAACAGGAAGGCTTCCCCTCCAATACGAGTCCCTTTTGCTAAAAAATCGTTACAAAGATTAGACATTTATGATGTACGAATTTGTCTACCAGCGGGAATGTGTTTAATTTTGTCTCTTAAATCTTTGCAAAATAAATTTTTGTAAAATTGTACAACCAGGGAATTGTAAAAACAAATGTTTCACAAATGACAGACAATTCTTGCTTTTTTTAATATATACATTTTAAGTGATTAAAGAAAAAAAAAATTATTGCGAACAACTAGCCAAAATGGCATGCAAAATTGCGACACCATATCGATGGAAAAATAGCCAATTCAAAAAAAAAGGGGACCAAAAAGTGTGCCATGCCACCTTTTGAAGAATTCTCAAACGTTAAAAAAAGAGAGAAAAAAAAGGTGAAACACATCTTCGATCATCAAAAAAGGAAACTAAAAAAGAGACGCGCATTTCTGCCATTTGACGAATCAACAAATGCCAAAGTGAAACCAAATGGCTCCAAAGATGCGTTGTTGTATGGACAAGCCGAAGAGAGGGAGTACCCAAAAAGGAAACATTTGTGCAAAAAAAAAATATATCGCTTACGAAAATAAAAAGTGCGCTACTCAAAGGAGAGGATCCATATCACACTTCTTTCCTTTCATGAGAAATGCACAGGAAGTGATTAAAAAATGCCCACCATAATATGCCCCTTAAACACATGCACATATATAAGGAACATCGAATACTTATCTTCATTACCCCTTTTGCGGGGGGATCACGAAACTGCTTTACGCATACTTTACAACTGTTAAACGAAAAATTCTCTATACAGTTGGGCATGGCCCCCATCGAATAGAATCGAATCACCTGATAATGCAAAGCTGACAGACAAAACTTTTCCTTTTTTTTAACAAAATTGCGGAACAAAGGGAATGGGGGAAAAAGCTTTGGGCAGCGTCGTAAAATGTTGAAAATATTTTAAAAGTGCTTTCCCCCCAAAAAACATTCTTCAACGATTTCAGTAAGGAAGCATACCTTCTTCGAAACAATTTTATACAGCAACGTTTCGCTGGGCTTCAACCTACCTATTTTAAGACGGTTCTTTCACTTCAAAAGGTTAGGTAACTTCTCCGAAAATACATGCGGTAGTTATAATCGTTTTTTTTTTTCCTCCCGCTAATCACATGTTGCATTTTCCCTTTCGGCCCATTCTGCGCGCCTAAGAGTAGCCCCTTTGTGGGGCTGTCATTATATTTTTTACATATACATATGCATATTTGCTGATAATTTTTTTTTTTTTTTTTGTTCTGCCCCTTCTTTCCCGGTATATATTTCACATCAATGTAGGAAAGAAACTCCCAACGACGCATTGTTTTCGCAACTTTCTTAAACTTCATCCGTGAAAATGCAAAATAAGGGAACTACAAAATATAGGTTACGTCGACTGATCGTTTGAGGCGATTGGCACTGCCACTTGCTGTGAATTATTCTGATGCGCCGCTTCATTTTTTGCTCCCAAAGAAATGCGAGAATTATTTCTTAAACTTAACCGCATCAGCGTACATGTAGCAAAAACAACGTAAGTGAAGGGATAAATCATCTTACCAGAAACGATGCAAATAATTACGTCCGATAAGATAGGCCTCCTCAAGTATGTACAATGCGGACCCAACAGCTCCATTTCTGAGCAGACGCTCCAGCCCGACTTGAGGAGAACAATCAACCACGTGACGTGGTCTGGCGGATACGGGTAATACATTTTATATATCCACCCTGTTGTGCGCGCACGTACCTTACTTCTACAGGCGCATCAGTATGATATGTAGATGTTTATGCGAGGGTAAAGCGGTTGCCTGTTTCCACCTTTAAGCATTACCATGTTGACTGACTTATATTGGGTGAAAGTCATTCTTGTCGCTTGCGGGACGTGCAAGTGGAAGCGCCGCAAATCGGTGTATATACCTGTCCAAAAAATGTTCATTCGTCACGCATGTGCCACTAGTTACTCACTTTTTTCCCTACTCACCCCCCCCCTCCCCCTTAAAAGAGGATATGAAGAGTCACAAATAACGCTATGCAGAAAGAATGGGCTAGTCGAAAGTTTTCCTTTCTGGTATGATGAACCAAACCCGAACATCAGCGACACATGCTTGCTATCATTTCTTAGTTGCAACAATTGTATTTACACAAGGATGCTTAATCAGCACCATAGTGTGATATACAAAGATCTCCTCGCTAAAGAAAAGGAGAGGTATATTAATTATGCCCAGTTCATGCCCATCTATACAAGTGAAAATGTAAAAAATGGAGTGTATGAAAATTATCTGCAAAATGATAGACTTCTCCTCACCGTGAGTAATGGCGGACATGTACATGTGCTAAATTGGAACTGCGACAACGAACGTAGTAAGTACCACCTCAGTAAGGAAGATGAAATGAAACACAAAGATGATGCTACGAAAAGAAGGCAGCTTTATTTTAAAAACTACAAAGAAGAAGTATTGCAGTGTATCGAATTCAAACAAATTGAAGAAAAAAATAGTCATAACAATGTCATCATAAAAAAAAACGAGTATGCAAATGTCAGAGCGGAAGACATATGCACAGATTATCACTTCGATAATATGCTCTCTGAGGAAGCCATCTGTCATTCGTACATCTTAAGTAACCCAATTGATGCTGCCTGTGTCAATGAGGTACTAACAAACAGACTAGCAATCGGGGGATACAGAAACTCTTTAAAAGTATTTGACTTATTCACGGGCACCTACATGTGGAAATCAAAAAACATAGGAACAACTTTGCTAAATTTAAATTGCGAAAGTTTAATAAAATCTGTGAACTTCCTTGACGACATCAATGTGAATATACTGTCAGCCTCAACGTATGACCACAAAATTGTTCTATATGATATGCGTTGCCAAGCGAAGCCGGTCTACGTTTATGACCATTACAAAAGGGGGAATATCAGTAAAAATAAGTTTTCCTCTTTTGATCATAACTACTCGGAGAGCGACCTCGTCTTTACGTGTATCAGCAGCAGCTCGCACGTGTGGCGTGAGGAAAAGGCGGTCAAGGAAGAGCCGAAGACTCAGGAGGGAGAAGTGGAGGTGGCGAAAGAACAAGGCGAAACGCAAAATGGAGAGACAAACCAAAAAACAGAGGAAGATAAAACGGAGAAAGAACGACGCCCCCGCCAATTGGCGCCCCAGCCACACTGCGCAGAGGAGGAACTCCACACAAAATTTAATGCCCACCAAGTGAAGGCCAACAATTTTAAAATGTATGAAAAACTTCAGCAGCAAAAACGAGGCGAAAATGAAGCAACAGGAGTAAACCAAAATGGGGGCACACAGGAAAAAAGGGATGCCAGTCTATCCCCCCCGAAGGACCCAAATGAATCACACTGCTGCAATTACTTCATAAAGAAATTCGCCTCCAAGGACAGCCAAATTATCTTCGTCTCGGATAACTACGGAAACGTCTACAAGTTCGAAGTCGTCACGGGGAACAAACTGCTACAATATATTTATATAAAAAAATGCGCACAGGAGAAAGTGACATGTGAAGAAGAGAAGAAGGGAGACCCCTCCTTTTTACTTAAAAACAAACAAAGCTTGTACGAATTCTACAAAGAATATCAAAGCAGTAACAAGACGCACATGCGAAATGACCTTCCTGTTATGTGGGCCAAAGACAATTTTGATCAATTCTTAATTTTATTTCTCAATAAATTTAAAATCCATAATGGGGCCATATCTTCCCTAAGTTTACACAGGGGAGGGATTTTTCTCTGTTCAGTGAGCTATGACAGATTTTTAAGCATACTCAATTTAGAGATGAAAAAGGTTGTTAAGCGACTACATATCGGTCATATACTGACCAGCTGTTTGTTTCGGTCCCTTCCTATTGATGAATCGGAACATGCTGTAGAGAATGGATGCGGGCCCAAGGCATTCAAGCGGCAAAAAGTGCTCCATCCGGCGGGAGAATCAGAGGACGAACCATCCAGCGAATGTGAAAGTTGGCAGGACTCGTCGAATGAGTCCATCGAGGGTGTAAGCAAAAGGGGGAAACGCCGTCAGGGGGCGGTTGGCAAGGCAGAAGGGGAAGATGACGAGGATGAAGAAGATGACGAGGATGACGAGGATGAAGAAGATGACGAGGATGATGAGGATGAAGAAGATGACGAGGATGACGAGGATGAAGAGCATGACGAAGAGGACGATGATAATGACGATGATGAAGATGACGACGATGATAAGTTTGATAATGACGATGATGAGGATGACGACGATGATGAGCATGACGACGATGATAAGTATGATAATGACGATGATAAGTATGATAATGACGATGATAAGTATGATAATGACGATGATAAGTATGATAATGATGATGATAACGGAGATGACGATGGCGAATAAAGGCAGGGCGCCCAAGCGGCACAAAAGGAAGACACAACGACTAGCGCTGAGGGCGCCCCTTCAATCAGCGAAGCGCATCCCGCTGTTGGGCTACTCCTCACGTTGTAAAAAGGGGGCCAAAATATGGTATCTCCCCATTTCGACCACCAATAGGGGGCTCAATTTATTTGTGTCTACCTTTGGAAAAATGCCTCCCCACGGATGGCGTGTCATACACCTAGGGCAATTCCATCTCACCAAAACCCTATGCAGTGCGTTTTTTAATTAAAAATGTCAATTTTGGGTCATTTGTTTGGTTTTACGTTTTTTTTTTTTTTTTAACGTTTCTTTGGCATTTTGCGCACAGGAACGTGTTTGCCATGTATGTGCAGACACATATACACAGACATGATTACCTTTTTTTTTTTTTTACTTAAAAAAAGAGTAAAAAAAAAGGTTTTAACAAAGTGTATCGCTGTGCTGGTACTCAGGGGGGGAGAAAAGGATCCTGGGAATCACTTCACACAGGCTTAATCTGGAAAGGGGAAAAAGACGTACGTCAGTTTTAACCATGAGACGGGGCTGTACAAACGTGTGACAAATTCCATTTGGGGGGAAGATCTTAACCGCATGAGTGTTCCTCCAACATATACACACACATTATATAATTATTGCCCCTTGTTGCTCCCCTACTTACTCTAAAGTGTAAGCAAATGAGAGAGAACAAGAAACACTTCAAATCCTGCACCAGGTAGTAGAACACTCTGAGCCCCTCTGGGTCCTCGCACTGTTTCAGATCAGAAAGCGATCCAATTTTAGAAGTCGTAAAATAATATTCATTCCCATCTAAGAAAATTTCTAGCTCCTGTTTTCCTACTTTGTCCGGGGCAGGCCATAACTTATCGCTTTCTTTGCAAATCTCCGATTCTTCAATTATGCGTTTTAGCTCGTTCAGTACGGACTTACTAACGTAGGCTGAAAAAAGGCCAGCCAATGAGGGGGATAAGCTTTGATAATTCATATAAAACGAGGTCTCTTCTTCTCTCTTTCCCACTTCAGCATTGGCATAAACACAGATGAAACGCCCATACAGAAATAAACACGCATATAACGCCAAGCATATACACCCGTTCATTCTCGCTTACCCTCCTTCCTTATAATTTTGTCATTTTTATAATTGGAGTTGTTGGCATATCTTAGCCTACCCTTGGAATTGAATTCAAACTCGAGGAACTCATGGCCGAATTTCCCTTCGTGCCCAACACTGCAAAAAAGGGGAGTGCATTCAGGGGGAAAAGCGATGTGGTGACAGAGCCATATGGTGATACAGCGGAGAAGATCCACCCACCCCTATAGGCACCTACACATGTTTTTACGTCACCGTGTTGATCGCTCTGCCGCGGACACATGGTATTAGTCAACGTTGCCACACAATAGGATGAACCCCACGCGAGTAAGAAACACTCATGAGCTCTGGGCGCCGCCACTTTTTTACTTACTAGTATCTAAAGGAAAATCTATCTCGCTTGGACATCTCCCCTGCGATAAGGTTTCTCTCTGTTGGCTATTTGTTGCAAATGCATATATACTATATCAGAGTTATGGGGTGTTCATACGTGCATTTAAAGAATGCTGCGCTGAGAAGAGCAAGAGGGGCTAACTTTCTTTAATGACACTTTTTAAAAGCAGCTTTTGGAACCAATTTATTTTGGTTTCCTTTTCTGTAGCCCTTTTCTTAATTCGCATCACTTTCTCAATTTTTAAGTTGTCACATTGAGGACGCAAAAAAAAAAAAAAAAAAAAGAAAAAAACAAATTAACAATGTTGCCTAGAAAAATTGGCAGGTATAAACAATGCAGTGCAGAACCAAGTGCACCTTTACTTTTTGAATTACGCTGGCACTTCGAGAAATGGCAAAAGTGACAAACAAGTAAAGTTAGCAAATGTGAGCAGCTCTGTTTAAAAAACGTGCCTGGCTCGCTTTTCACGCTGAGCATACAAAATGGTGAATGTGCGCTCCCCACACCACACCCCTTTTTTGGTTCATCCATCTTTTAGAGATACTTTTCTACTAGCAACGTGACTCGGGGAAAAAGGTATCTCTTTTCCTTTTGCGGCATCTCGTTCAGTATGTACCTGAGTCGTTCATTGAGTATTTGCAGGCTCCCTTTTGCTGCTGCAAGTGGGGGTTCGCCTATCACATCTGGGCCATCTGGATTATTTGCCCTATTCGCCGTATCTTCCTTATTTGCCTTATCTGCTTCATTTGCCTCATATTCTTCATTTTTCGCATCTTCTGACGCGGCCCGACAGGGTGTCATCTCCATCGTCTTCGCGACTTCCTCCATGATGCAATACGTGCATAGAAGGGTATCTATTACGAACTGCACGAGGAGAAAAAAAAAGTACCAAAATGGAATGGGGCTATTCTGCTAAGTAAAATGGGCAGACAAGCCTACCATGCCAATCAACACCACTTTATGGACAATGAACAAAGGGAAAAAACGAAACAGGGGAGGGGTGGGGTCATCGCACACTCGATTGCACACACATGTAGAGAAAAAAAAAGCGACAGATCGGCCTATGGATAAGGAACATAATAATGGCGCTCTAGCGCGCCCGCTAATCGTCACGTTCATTCGCGCAGGACACTCTCGTTTCCGCTCACCGAGATGGAGTAGTAACTTCGCAGGGAGAAGGGACCATCAGACAAGCTCCTAACTCTTTGAATCAACCATGACACGAAATGATGGAAAAAAAAGAAAAAGGTTAAATCGTAAAGGTACTCATTCGGAATGCAGTCCGAATTGTTAACCAACCGGGCATACAAAATGTTTCTGTTGAGTGACATCTTAAAAATGGTGATTGCCAACAATTTGATGATTCCCATCACGGGGGCATCTACAATGCTCTTGAAACTAACGATGGTTATGCTGCTCTCAATTTTGGTAAGCATATTTTGAAATTCTACGTGGGTGCTCAGATTATATTCCAAGTTCACGTTAATCATTTCTTGAAGGTCCTCATTCACGCTGCTTGTGTACATAATGCCATGCTCAAATAGGACATCAAAAAATCTACAGGCCATTTGGCAGTGCGGCATCACATATGCGAACTTATCCAATTGGGATTCTTCTTCCTTGTTGCCACTTTTCGAAAGAGTTTCCTTCACAAACGCGACAAAAGTAGGAACATCAACCGTTATATCTGCGCTGTGGTCGTAGTAGATATGCTCCCATCCAACCGTTGCATCAGCTTGTAAATCCGCTTCGCCCTCCTTGGTAGAGGGCATAATGGCAGTAACTCCTCTTCCCCTGCGATTCTTCCCCGCATCGATTGCTCCCCCCTCCGGAGGGAAGCTTCCCCTCCTTTCGGACAACAAGGAGGGGAACAAATAATGAGATGCGAAATAAAACAGAAAAGCCACTTTAACCAGTACGAACAATCTATCGCAATCGTTTGAGCTCCCTGCCAGGGGGGGACCAGTCAACCCCAACCGGTCGATTACCCCAAATAAGTAATCCATTATGAAAAGGGAGTTATTCAGATTCTTCTCCCCATTCTCAATGCATATGTTAACATTCGAAATTATGAATGCCATTCGTTTTATAATCAAAATGACGTTGGCATGTTTCTCTCCACCTGAGAAGTCCGCAACGCTTGTGTGTCCACCTCCGTTTGAACAATTCACATGCATAACCGTGTATATGTCATTTCGGACGATAAAATCCCATTCGGATAAGCTCATCTGGAGAAAAAAAAGTAAAAAATCTTCCCTATATAGATAATCCTTGTTTATCCTAAATGTGCATTTTCTTTCCAGAAAATAGAGAGGAGTACCTTCTTCTGTGTTCTCCTCATCTTGATTCATCTCCGAATCGCCCTGGAGATCTGGTTCGGCGGAGACACCAATCAAAGGGAAGGAGCTACGCTCAACGTTTACTACAGATGTGTAGTCATTCCGAAATGGGGTACGAAAAACACGGTCCAGAAGAACCATGGCTTCTTCCTCCCCCAGGGCGAAGGTCAAGGTACTCCCCTCCTTTTCAAATTTTAAAATCAAGAAATAAATGAACAAGAGCAATCTTCTACTCCTATTTTCGTACACAAAATACAGATTAGAAATTATCTCAAAGGAGTGGATCATGTGTCTATTTTTGCTTAAAAAGTGATCAATCAGTATCTCTCCCTTATCCTTCATCACATCATCCAAGTGGGTCCTTACATCGACGCGAAGCAGCTGTTCCATTTCCAGCCTGGTGGCAATGCAATGGTTAAAATCCCCGTATGGCTTCTTCACCTTGCGCTTATTTACACTTAGGAAAGAAAGGATAAAAAGGCAGTTATTCACAAAAACGGCGTTGTCATAACTGTACAAAATGGAAAATAATTTTCCAACAAAACAATCAAAAGTCTGTCTTGTAACTATGTTGATCGTACTTCCTCCATTCTGCACAAACGAAATCGCTTCCATTGCTCTAATCCTCTCTTCTACATTAAATGTTTCGAAAAACGTGTCGAAGAAGTTACTATTTATGAAGCACTCACAGTCTGCTAAAAGTACGAACATGAATGGGGTGGTTAAGAATGGAAATGATGACCTCCTGTTTTGGGAGCCTCCCTCATCCAAGTGATCTGCACGTCTCCGCTGGTTGCTATTCCCTTGTGTTTTTTCCTCTGGAGAAGTCGAGAGTGTTTCCCCCACACGTGATGTTTCATAATCGGGTTGATTCACCCCCCCATTTGCCTGCTGCGCGAGGATAATTATAAAGTAGCAAAAGTGATCCATCTGGTCAATACTGCTTTGCGAAAAGTTCCTCAAATATTTTAAGACGAATCCACATAGAAGTGAGACTTCTCCGCTATTCTCATAAATGTGTACTTCTTTTTCCACCAATTTGATTATCCTTTCGGCATGGCTATAGGCAATATTACTGCTGTTGCTTTTCTCCTTCTGGTTGCTGTTGTTCCCGCTTGTTTTCCCTTCATGGGACGCTCCATCTTGCCACACCGTTCTCTTATCCTTTCGGTGAATAAACATTTCATACAGGAATATTAACAGGTGAAAGTATTTCCTTGCGTACTTCTCCACGTTCTTGTGTGTCCCATTCTTCCTTTCCCCATCGGACAAATTGTTGACTACATGGCTGCTTCCCTTTGTGTGACTTCTTCCTTTACTCTGATTAAACGGATCTGCTCTTTTTATATCCCCGTTTTGGGCGCCTCCGCTTTTTTGCTGCTCCGTACTTTTTACGATAAAAAATTCACATCGTAAGTGGGTGTAGAAGTAAATGGAGAGGCAATACTTTACTAACCCTACGTAGTTTATTTGAACCTTCCTATTGGCATCCTCAAAGTGGTTCATCTCTTTCCCACACATTGACAAAACCAAGAGGACGAAGTAGAAAATCATGTTCAATATCTTTTTGGAGCTACGTAACTCATCTGCATGTTCGTTAATCACCCCCATTGCTCTGTGAAAAAAATTGTTAACTAGGATCATCATTTCTTGCTTCAACATTGTTTTTTTTTTCTTCTTCATCATAAAAGTTATTACTTTTAAAATCTTCGTGTAGAGGTGAATCAAATCTACGCTGATCGAATTGTACACCACTTCATCCATAAAGTTATACAGACATTGCAGTACTTTTGTGTAGATCTCCATCTTGGTAGCCACCTGAATGCTCGTCTTTTTCTCCTTCTTCAGCAGGAAGGGGTCGTTACAGCTGTTTCGCCTGTTCGTGCGGGTTATGAATTCGTAGCCGTTGTCCGGGTCTCCCTGCGATTCGTCAATTGGGACTTCTTCTCCATGGAAAGGACCCCCCTTCTCCACTATGTCAATGGGTGTCTCTTTCAAGGAAGCATTTCTTCCCTGTTGCTTCACCCCACTGGGGAGGCCCCTCCCCCCCCGCTTGAACCTCCATTTGTGCTTGAACAAGAGGAAGAAATACTTCACCGTTGTCACCTGCTTCTCAATGGGAAGCGTAACGAAGCACCCCAAAATGTTGCTCAAGAATTCATAAAAGAAGTTATGGCAGTAGTGAATCTTCGTAAAAAAAAAGCTGTAACACAGCTCCAGGTTTAGCACCTTCAGAGGGACTCTTCCTATCTTCAGCGAGTGAAACAAGCAAGTTTTAATCTTGCTGTGGAACACGTCAAAACCGATGTGGCTATTCACCAAGTGGTAAAATATTTTGGAGGAATAATTACGCACATTTTCATCGTCATCTATAATGCCCTTTCCGTAAATCTCCAAAATTTTTTGCACATGGTTTGCAATTAAATTTTTGTTTTTCCTTATCGCTTTAATTAGTTTGGCATAATTCAGCTGTCGTATTTTATTCGATGCATGATCTGTTTTGGCGAATATAGACAGATCGAATTCGTTTTCGGCGTCCTTCCGAATTATTTTCTCCTTAATTTTTGTTCTTTTTAAACATTTTGCATAATCTATTTTGGTCTCCTTCGCCTTTTCCCTCTTCTTCCTGTCATTTTTCAGTTTTAGGACGCCCATTTTGTTGCATCACTCGTTGACAGCGTATATGCTAGGGATAGGGTGTTATGGTTATGGATAGGGCTACGAGGGAGGCATATATAGTTTGCAACGGGGAAGGCCTATATTGTTGAAGCTGCGCGGCTAGACTGAAAGGGTAAGGGCGAGTGGTCTTCCCTTCAGCGGAGTCCTGTAACTATGAGGATGTTTTTCAAAATGGGGGGAAGCGAATATCTCCCCCTGGCAAACTTATTAACAAAGGTAGGCTTCTCAAGAAACAAAAAAAAAAAAAAAAACCAACTACTTCCTCACAACAACCGTCTCCGGGTAACCCTAAAAGACGTTTCTTCGGGACTGGTTGCCCAACATGGGCTCACAAGCTGCTTTCCCTATTTGGCTCTCTACGCAACCACCTTTAAGATAACATTTCTTCGTAGAAAATTTACTAGCAGAATAATTGGAGGCCCTTTCACGACAAACGATCATGACTAAGTGGGCCACTCCGCCGCGGAATTGCTACTCATAACTTCACGTGGGGCCAAAAATTAAAACAATTCATTCTTAAAACCGGGAAAAATATAAAGAAAAAGGGCAACCAAAAAATTAAAAGCAATCATCCCAATTTATTTCAACAAAGAAGAACTTTTTGTGACCACTTCCTTCCTTATGTTGTAAGAAATACAGAAAAAAAAAAGCGGCGAAAAGAAAAAAAAAGTCGCCCCGCATGTACAGCCAAAAAAAAATTGTTCCCCGAAATCTTAGCCGACACATTTAAAAAAAAAAAAATGCAACAAAAAAAAAGGCAGCGAAAGGGAAAACAAATATTATTGCACATCAAAAAGGGTGGTTTTATTGCCACTCGGTTAGAATGCATTATGTAATAAATAAACATGCCAATGGATGGGGAGCGATTTTTTACAATCTTCTTAACATTAACTGATGATATCATTTTTTCCCACACTTCGTATGCGCTTTTATTAGCAAAACAACCAAATGCGGAAAGTGTGAACGAAACCGAATCGAGGGGATTACCATTTGCAAAACTTCCAAAGTTGAAACACCTTTCAACTTAAAAAAAAAAGGAGGAAGATACCAAGACACTATGCGTGTAAACGCTGCGTAGGGGAACACGCACATGTGAATACACCTTCGTACGTACAACGTGCGTGATGGTTATTATCCATGGCCGCTAACCGGATAATCCGCCAACCCGCTAAATGCCATTTTCGAACCACTTTTTTATCTCTCCATGTTCCATTTGAAAAGGCATTGAAATGAATTTTAAAATGGACTCGGTTGTGTACCCAGCTAGCCGCCACTCCGCTATTGCGCTATTCTGCTACTTCGCTATTCCGCTGAGCCGCATACCTCCTGAGCCTCATACCCGCTTCTCCTGGGCCTACTCGACGGGCGCCCTGCGTCAACGTTGGCACGTACACATTGACACGTACACATTGACACGTACACATTGACACGTACACATTGACACGTACACATTGACACGTACACATTTGCACGTACACATTTGCATGTACAGATTTGCACACACATATATTCATTGTAACCCACTCCCTTGCGACGGTGTCGTGGTCGGGGCCCCCCAAAGCAACAAATGGGAATCACGAACCTGCTGCCGTTCCTAAAACCGATCGCCAAAAGAACACACATAAGCAAGTACAAAAATGAAGTGATCGGCGTGGACATCATGTGCTGGATCCACAGGGGTCTCATCAGTTGCGCATACGACGTAGTCACGGAGAACTACAACGACAGCTACTTAAGCTTCATCGAAAAAATGCTGGAATGTATTTATCAATACAACATAAAGGTCATCTTCGTCTTCGACGGAGAAGAGTTACCAGAAAAAAAAGCAGAAAATGTAATTAGGAAAGATAGAAGAGAAAAGGCAAAGAAGGAAGCACAAGAAATTATAAAATCGGTGGCAAACCCAAGATCAAACGAGACGGTCCTGAAAAAATGCATACAAGCTTTAAGTGTTTCCAAAGACATTATAAACACCGTGATCGACTTTTGTAAGAAAAAAAATATAGATTATATTATTTCCCCTTTTGAAGCGGACGCTCAGTTGTCCTACCTTTGCAGAATGGGATATATTTCTTGCGCCATAAGTGAAGACAGTGACTTGCTAGTATATGGTTGCCCACGCGTCTTGTACAAACTCAAAAGCACTGGCGAGTGCGATGAAATAAGCTTGATGCCCATCGATGATCTGATTGACGTAAACCTGATTAACAAAATTAGGAACCCACTCTCGGATTCGTTTAACGAGTTTTACATCACCCCAATGAAGGAGGGTCCGAAGGATGAAGAGGGGGGGCACTCAGGTGAGGAAGACCATAACGTGTCAGATCGGAAAGAGAAAAATGTATCAGATTGGAAAGAGAAAAATGTATCAGATTGGAAAGAGAAAAATGTATCAGATTGGAAAGAGAAAAACCTATCAGATGGGAGACAGAAGAACATATTCGGTTGGGAACAGAGTAATGTGTCCGATTCGCCCGAGCACCCCCCTACTCGCTCGCAACGACGGACGCGCCACCGTGCCGAGGCAAACCGGAACCCTCAGAAGAAAAAAAAAAGCTACCACAATGTGATGAAGGAGTATCTAAACGACTTCTACTGGCCAGAAGAATTAGACAACCTAAAGCATTTCAGCATAGACATGTTCCTGGCGATGTGTATCCTAAGTGGCTGTGATTACACAAACGATTTTCACATCACGGGAATGGGAATCAAAACTGCCTTCAGTTTAATCAGCCAGTATAAAACTATCGAGAACATTTTCTCATTCCTCATTTCGCATGACAGATGGAAGCGTAAAATACCGCCCAGTTTAAACACCCTAGAAAAGCTCCTGGATAAATATGAAGAGATTAAAAATGCCTTCTTATATCACCAAGTGTATGATTTTATTCTGTGCCAGAACATCCCGATCAAGCAGTCCTTCAATAGTGCACTAAAGAAAATTGAAAATAAACTCCTCATCAATAAAATACGTGACTTTTCCCTCATATATGATAACAGCAAGAGGAGGGGAAACTGCCTCAACGAATACTCAGAAGAACTCTCCAGTGGTGCCAGCGGCGGGAGCAGTAGCTTAGTTCCTGATGGGAGCAACAGTTCGGAGAGAATCACCCAAAGGAGTACAAGAGATGAAGAAAATGTAGATACAGAAAGACAACACCACCCCAAGGACATGCTCAGAGGAAATGTTTCTCCAGAAGCACCCAGCAAGAGATCCCCAGTTCCATCAAAAGAAACTGCCATAAAGGAAGATCCCTACTTAGACAAAACGGACAATTTCGAAAACATTTTTAAAAATTTACCATCCGAGTGTTTAGAATATTTGGAGTTATCCCCCGACCTGTTCAAGAAACCTCACGAGGGGCAGAATGATCTGAAGGAGCAGGAGGGAGCACGCCACGAGGGGAAGAATGATCTGAAGGAGCAGGAAGGAGCACGCGACGAGGCGGCGGGGGGACACCCTCTCGAGTGCAGGGACTATGTACAGAGCGCTCAAGAGGAGGGTTTCCATAGGTCAAGCGATTGGACAAGTGCCTGGCAGAGCCATAGGGAGAACTACGTGGAATGCCACCCCGGAGAGTACCCCTCAAACGCAACAGCCAAACAGGAACCGCCCAAAGGAGAGGCGCACACCAGCTCGCCCATGCACCCAAGTGGAACCACTCAGATGACCAATCTGTGGCCCCCCATGAAATGCACAAAATTGACCCCATTTGGTGATTCCCCACAGGGTAACGACTGTGCGCACGGAAGGGAGCTCACGAAGGCTGAGGATGAGGTCTTAATACTCAGAGATCCAAGCGATTCAGGAAATACAATCGAGCCAAGCGAGCCCCCTGTGTACGACTCCCGAAATAATCTACCTAGAGGAAAGGAAAAAACAAAATTGACCAAGCGGAAGGGGAACCACACCGACTCGGATAACTTTAAGAAAACGAAAAGGAGTGCCGCAGAACCCCCGCACACAGGTGACCTAACGTGGAGAAACCTGTTTGACGAAAAGGAACACGATTTCAGTAAACGCTCCGGCCAAAATCATCATGGCGAGATCCTAGAAAACGGAAGGTGCATATCGCAGTCAGGTGACAACTGCCAAGGGGGGGCTCGCCTCAAAGGAGGCTCCACCCACGGGATGGGCACAATCAGTCAGCAGGATGCAACAAAGGGGAAGCCGAAGAAGCAGCAGAAAGAAGACGAAGGAGAAGTTATCAATCCAACTGGAGGAACGAACAGACACAAAAGCGCAAGAGCTATGTACCAAAATATGAAAAGGAGCTTCCTTCTATTCAAAACGTTAGACGGCGAGACAAGCAACCAAATGGGATCTTTAACCACAGAATTGAGACGTAACTCCACAGAAGAGAGGGTGGAATGTCCACACGTGATGGAGATTCAAGGGGGGTGTAATGCCCAGCGGCCTGATGAAGACGGGGCGAATTCCGTGGAAACCAACATTTGGGACCGGAAAGACAAAATGAGAAGCGACGCGCAGGGGAAACCAATCAGCAAACCGACCCCGGAACAACCCAGCGGCCTGAAAAACGAAATAAACAAAAAGAACTTCAAATCGGAAAGGAGCAACAACTCCTCACGCGCTTCCTCCCCACGCAAAAGTAAATCTTCCGCGGAGAACGAAAATCGCAAAAGCCAATTGAGGATAACCAACTTTTTCAAAAAGTCGGAACAAAAAATCCCCAACTTGGACGACAACAATGGGGGTAATAGTAACTCCTGTCCGTTCAGGCCACCCACAAATGGTTCGCCCAATACCAATGGAAACTACTCTCCTTCAATGAAAAACTCCGAACCATCGAATAAAGAACAGCGCCGGACGAACTCCCCAAACGAATTAGACATATATAAAAGACGAATGGATGAGAGAATAGCCAGGTATAAGCAAAGGTTCTCTCTACAGAGCAACATAGAACAGGAAGAGAGGGAGCTTCCATACGTGGGCGAAGAAATCCATGACCAAAACCCCCACGAAAAAGACCCCCACGAAAAGGACCCCCACGAAACAGGTCCTCGCGAAACAAACCCCCATGACGAATATCTGTTCCTGAAAAATCTCCACAACTCCGGATTCATAAAAGATTCGAACAGAAAGAAGTCCCCAAAATGGGTCGTCAAGGATAGTCACACCTGGGCCAATCGTCTGAGCACAGGAGATAGCGGCGATGAGGGCGAAGTTCGCCGGTGTCATCATCAGAATGATCACCCAAAAGGTCACCACAGTGATCAACATAATGATCGCCTGAACGATCAGTCTATGGATCACCCTAACGCTCACCATGATCAGCCCTTCCTCGGAGAGACTCCCAACGCCGATCGCCCAGTCGAGAAAAAGGAAAAGCAAAAAGAAATTGACGTCCAGTATATCCTACAGAACCTGAACTACAACTACCACCCGCGCAGCCACAAAGTCAACACCTTTGACTACTTCAAGGAGAAGGAAAACGTGCCCCCCCCCAACCCCTACGTGGACAACAATTTGTGAGCCAATTCTGGTTCACCGCGCTGCGCTGTCCGATCAGTACACATGCATGTATAGACGTATGTATCCATTTGTCTATGTATGTGTGTATATTTTTTTTTTTCCTTTTTTTTTCCTTTTTTTTTCCTTTTTTTTCCTTTTTTTTTCCTTTTCTTCCTTTTTTTCCTGGGCGTTGCAACTGCTCCTTTTTCTGTAACACAAAAGATGCTCTTGTGTTTTATCTACATTTCCACTTGCCAAACTTACCCAAATGATGACTGCACAAACTACAACGCCCCTCTTTTTTTTTTTTTTTGATCTTTTAAAGCAAACATACCAAAACTGCCTTTTTTGAAACGCAACCCTTAAATGCTAAATAATTTTTACAAAGTGAAGTGCATAACGGGCAACAAATGAGCCAAGATAGCAAAACG
>NW_008481856.1:329145-369195 GCF_000524495.1 Plasmodium inui San Antonio 1 | reverse complement strand
TCGCATGAGTGCGCATCATAATCGGACCTCTCATTCACAGTAGCCGCTGGATAGCGGGAGGTACGCCCAGACAGGCGCTAACCAACGGAAGCCTTCAGCAGGACGACGAAACAAATTTGGACAACTTGCAACCCTGCAGGGACACCGTTCCCTGCCGTTCCTCAGAAATGGGCAACAATTTTCTTAAAAATGAAGTTCTTTTTTAGGAAAGCACTAAACTGAACTTTTCAGCATTACACGTTCCTCTTCAAAATTTAAAATGTGTTCCGCTCTGCCTCGCGAATCGACTTCAACTTGGACTTCGCCTTTTTTTTCTTTTTTTTTTTTTGCAGATCCGCTAATCTGCCAAGCATATTCCTCTGCACACATTTCTGTCCACCCCAAGGACAACTACGCGGACAAAAAGGAAGCGGCCACTTTTGGCGAGGAAACTACTTCTTCCCCATTTCATCTGCGTGCGGCCGCACCGTACACCCCTCCTGTACACCGCCCTCCACCTCTTCGTATCACCCTGAATTGACTAATTTCGTTTCTATTAACATCTTGGAAGTGCATCTGAGGGGGAGGCCCAAACGTTCTTGTGTCCTCCCCAGGGGGGAGAGCCTCATCCTTCGTAGTTCTTTCGCCATGGGTAAAACCACTCCTAACAACAAACTTACCCGACTGAAACCCGTTGCCACAGTAGTGCACATTTTTTATCTTCTCATTGATTATAGATTTACTCCTATAAGGCATCACGTTGTTTCGATGATTATCTTGGAACCCTTCCCTGTGGGTTCCATGTCTATTGCCATAATGACCGTTCCTCATCTTTTCACCTTCCTGAATGGGATACCCATCACAGTTGCTGCTACCTCCGTTTGGGGCAAACAAATTGACCTTGTGCATTTTCCTACTTTGATAATAGCCGGCATGCATCGAATTGTCCTTGTGAGGTAGATGCTCACGGTGGAGAAGTCCATGAAGAAAATATTTCTCTCTAAACTTATTCACATTGTGTCTTTCCCCATTTAATTTGTCCTTCCATATCTGATGTGATTCCCTTCCTCCATCCACCCTGTTCGGATTATTTCTCCGGTGTGATAACATTCCGCTAGTGTGCCCCTCCCAACTGGTCGCATTCCCATGCGTGGCCAGTAGTACACAGTTACTCACTGCTCCATTTTGGGACGTCTTCCTTTCTACTCCTACATTAGGTGCACTGCCATAGGCATCTGCAGGGTTTAGGCTAGCCACATGGTGCTGCCAATTTCTCCTGTGCTTGTCCAAGCCGCCACCTTTATCATTAGCATTCACATAAGTGGCGGCAGCAACCCTGGCTTTATTTCCCCTTACATAAATCAAACGCCCATTTAGGTTGACCTCCTCAGGCCCGGCAGTGGGCTTCTTTCGCCAATATAGTTCCTCTCCATTTGGAAGGTACACCACCCTGCCAACAGGGGTAGCCGCGGGCGTCCCCTTCTGGTTACTTCCATCCATGCGGTGATTCTCAGCATGGTACTTCTCTACATGGTGCTTCCCTACAAGGTGCTTCTCTTCATGGTGATTCTCTTCATGGTGATTCTTCAAATTCCGGAAGTTACTTACCAGGTCACCTTTGTGATGTTTTTCCCCGCCTGAATTCACACCGCTAAGGTCGTCGCGCAGGAAGAATCGCCCCTTTTTCGATCTATAAGACGCCTTTATCATATCTTGAATATTATACATACTGCTGGTCATGCTATCCAAATTAGACCTCATTCCTACCCTTTTCGCCTTCTCATATGTGTGCCTCTCCTCCCTTGACTTATCATTTGTTCCGTTAAATGCTACACCATTCTTGCTCATCTGCATAGGGGTGACCTGTTTGTTGGCCCCAAACATATTAGTCTTCTTCCTCTCAACTGTCTCCATTTCCATATGATGCAAACTTCTCCCATTACGCACCGATGCGACGGTCTCGTTACCACTACTTCGGGCAGCAGTCCCATTTCCGCTTCCACCACTACCCTTCCCTGTGTCTGCATCCCCGACAGAATGTCTCAAACAAAAGGCGTCCCTAGAATCCCTTTTTTGTGACTCAGCCAGCATCCTCTCATAGCGGTTTTTTAACGTGTCCAGCTTTCTCTTGTTTTCCTCCAGGGCGCTCATTCCGCTGTCGCGCTTAGAATGGGACATATGCACTTCGTTGGTAGTGCTCACCGGGTTGGTAATACTCACCGGGCTGATAGTCCCCACCACGCTGCTACCCTCTCTTCCACCTCTGCCCCCGTATCCACTTTCAACTCCTTCCTTTTCCTCCCCCAATTTCATTCCTATTTTTTTCTCAAAGTTGAGCCAGCTCTCCTCAACTTTGGGAATCAAACATGTCTTCACATTTTTCTCCACCCCAGCGTTGGTCTCCTCGATGCGGACTTCCCCCCCATTGCGCACTGCCAAATCGGTGTCCCCTTCTGCAACCCCTCTTATTGTCTGACCTTCCATGATGCACTTCCTCACATCATTCATCTTGTTAAATTCAATATAGTAGGCAAACTTCCCCTTGCCGTTTTGGCCTATAATAGTTTTATTTTTCCAATTACTGAAGCAGCAGTTCTCACTGACCGATCTGCCTCTGTCGCCATTCTTCCTGTCACTCATAGGATCATGTCCTTCCCACACCCCTTCCCTTTCACAAGCTTCTCTTCTTCTCACCTCGCTGCAGCTCTTTTCACCCTTCGGACATGACGTATCTTTATTTTCCACCCCACTCGTGACCTCATTGCAATTCCTCACTACCTTAGAATTGGGGAAAATGTTAATCCTATTTATTACCATATTGTTTATCCCTACATTGTTAACATAATGGTGCTTCTTCTTTGAGTCGCCTAATCGGAGTAGATGCCCCAGGTGGGACGAAATGGCTGGGCTTCCCTCTTCATCATTGCCACGCCCTTTTGCATATAGTGTCTCATTAGAGGAGGACTTTTTGTAAACGTGGCTACGGTCGCTGGAGAAAATTGGCTTTACTTGCCTGTTATTTTCTGCCTCTGCTTGATCTTCCTCCTTTTTTGAGCGGTTCCTTCCATCGATTGGAGCCCTACTAACTGTGCCACCAGCTTGTCCAATCTTTCCGCCGTGTGCACTACTATTATGATTACTACTATCATTACTACTATGACTACTACTCCCTCTGCGTCTTTTCGAGATGGACGCCGCGATGAGACCACCAGCTGGAGCCAAATTAGAGCCATTACTCACCTCCAGCGAGTTAGCCGATTTGCGAGAATTTACCAACTCGGCATACCCTTTCTTTCGGCAGTAAGCCTCCCTCCCAGTGGAGTTCAAAGCAGCACTTTCATCATTGTTACAGGTGTTACAGCGACGTCCCCGCTTCTGCACTTTAGCACACTTACCGATCTTTTCCTTCCTCCTTCTTAGTTCAGACCCCTTCAGTGTGTTATTTTCCTTTGCTCTATTTTTGAAAGTACCGCTAGTGCCCTTTCTCTTGTTAATATGCATCGAAAAATTTAAGAAAAATGACTTCATTTCTGCCTTTCGGTGGCTCCTATTGTGGTTCCCCTCGTTCCTGCTCGCGCTCACCAGTTTTTTTGTGTTCTTCGGAATTGTCTCTCTGGTTGGGGTATTCAATGTAGACACTACCCCCTCCGCTAAGCCCGAAACGCCATCATTTTTCTTTACCCTCGATTTTTTTAACTTCTTAGCATTTGCACTCAGCACAGTCGCTTCTCTCACCTTCTCCCGTGCGCTCCTTAATTCGCTATCACTACAGAGTATCTGTGTTGTGTTGTTCTTTCCATTTTCCCCTTTCGCAGTACTAACAGTTGTATCCTCTTTTTTTCCCCTTTTGACCTGAACCAAATGGGCAGGCTCCTCCTTTGCTATGACATTTGCCCCTCTTCCATGCCCATCCATAGCTCCCCCCTTGCATGTTTCTTCAAAAGTGCCTCTCTTACTATCTTCACGAGGAGGGAATATTTCCACACTTTTTTTTCCCCCTTTCATCATTTCTCCGTTTGGGTGTGCCTTATCAGCGCAGAGGTCACCCTGTTTGTCTGACACCTCAGCGTTAGATCCCTCGTTCTCATAATCCCCATCCACGGTGTAATACCTGCGTACATCCTCTCTCCCGCCACTGTCACCCCTATTGTCATCCTTTCCGTTACACCCAGCATCCTCTTCGACGTATCCTCCCCCTTCTGCATCTTCTTCTGCATCTTCTTCTGCGTCTTCTTCTTCATCTTCTTCTGTATCTTCTTCTGCTTCCTCCTCCCCCTCTCTGCTTTCCCCTAAATCGCTGCCCCCGCCGAACAGGTCCTCATCACTGTCGACCTCATACTCTATGGTGTGGGTTTCGATGAAGTTCATTATGTTTTTCTTGCTCACGTTGCCATTGCTATGGAACCAAGGGTTCCTTCTGCTATCCACTCCGTTTAGCGGCATCAAAGGGGTTAGCGGTGAGTCCCTTACCTTCCTAATGCTACCCTTGTTCAAATTCCACTGGTACAGCAATGAATTAAAGGACTTTCGTTCGTACTCGTTGTAGATGCTTTCTATTCCGGCGTAGGTAGTTGCATGCTCATTGAGCTCAACTTTACTAGCATCATCTTGGTTGGATTCCTCTTCGTCCGTGTTTCCCTTCTTCATGGTGTCATCTGGAATGTTCTTACCTTCCCAATCGACGCATAGATTATCCTCGGGGACGACCTCTCCACTACCACCGCTAGTCCTCTCAAAATAGGACTCGCCCTGACCCAAAAAATTTTCAAAATAGAACTGCTTCATCTTCCGTAGCCTCTTCCTACTTTCATACTTATTCGTAATGTATTGAAAAAAGACAAACTTCCTCAAAAAGTACAACTCCTTCTGCAGTCTTCGTATATCCTCCTCATACACATAGGCGTTGTTACCCCTGCTCTCGACTTGTATCTTCTTTGCCCTCGAAACTAGCTTCAACGACGACAGTGTGTCACGGACATTTCTCATGCATGAAGATATGGTGCATATAAAAACAGTTTTGCTGGAACCTCCCAGAGAATCCTGTAGCAGTCTCGTCAAAATGGAGTTTCTGTAACTGATGTTTTTATTCCCCTTGGACAATTCGTTTATGCATAGGGACAGGGCAGATAAACTCCTATTGATAGAACAGACTTCTGTGGTGTATAGTTTTTCATTAGACGCTGCATACTTTTCATTCCCAGCCAAGTCAATTAGCAACAAATTTCCTGACTTAAAACATTCAGGCTTCGAAGGATTCACATGTCGTAACTCTATTTTAAATATCGAATGGGATCTTGTTGACATTTCATTCGTTTTTGTGATTCTGCATGCTCTGTTACTTGTACCATCTATCAGGAGCTCCATCAGCTCTTCACAGCTGGCTACCTCCACGGTTAGCAAACCAGAGACAAACGTGGCGCTGTTGGAAAGCTTAGACTTTTGAGTGCTTAAATAGGGCTGCGATTCCGTACACGGATTTAACAGGTCAAATATTCTATCGTTATATAGTTGCATGTAAGAGACGTACACCTTCACGTTTTTAAATACCTCCTTCGTTTTCTCCGCGTGAGGGTTGCGGACCCCGTTAAAGTTACCGCTTCGACAGTCACGTAGATGATTGCTTCTATCATCGCTCCTGTCACCTCTCTCCCCATGATGTGCCTCCGCCTCACCGCCAACCCCCCTCTGCAGGGACAATCTGCTCATTATTTCCTCACACGCCCTGGGAATCATCCCCTTCGTGTCTGAATTCAAAATCAGCCGAATTTCGTCCTGCAAATACTTCACATTAGGCTTATACTCCATTCGATACTCGGAAAACGTTTTGCAGTTTTCGTACTTCCCATAATAGCTGCTCTCACTCATGCACTCCGCATTTGACTTGTGATAGTACCTAGCATTTAGGGGTCCGTTTGGGGCGATGTTTGTGCAGCTGTTCTTGGTGCTATTCGTGCGGCTGTTCACGATGCTGTTCCTTGTACTGTTCCTTGTAATGTTCACTGTACTGTTCCCGCTGCTGTTCGCAGAAGTGTGCGCCGCGTTACACTGCGCGCTGCACGACGATTCGTACATTTTCCTATAAGTGCAATAGTTCCCATTCACCAGGGGGATTACTCTCGGAGGGAAGTTAAAGATGGGCTGCGAGCAAGACCTCTTTCTCTCGTACAAGAAGTTGTTACTGCTGTTGTTGCTGTTGCTGTTGCCGTTTCCGTTGCCGTTTCCGTTGCCACTAGCACTACCGCCACCCCCATTTGGAAGCCTCAAACTATTCGTATTGAGTAACAATTCAATCGGTTGCATGAGCCTAGCGGAGTGCGGGATCCTTCTCTTCTTCCTTTTAATTAGCTCCATGACGTCTGGACCAATCATAGTATAAGTTTTCCCCGTCCCCGTATGGCCATGCGCGAACACAGTTGCATTCTTAAAATGGAAAACAGAGTCTATGCAAAAACAAATGCTCTTCCATATGTCCGATTGCGTACTTCCTTCATTGAAAATTCTATCCACGACAAATTCACATTTCTTGTTTTCACTCTGCACTCCGTAATTAATTAATATTTTGTTTAATCCTCTCTGCGTGATTACATTTTCTAGATTTTTCCCCACAGAATCTAGCGGCTTAATTCTAATGCATGTCTTTATTTGCGACTTTTTCCAGTTCATGTCTAGATTGTTTCCCGAGGTATCATCATACCTTTCTGATATCTTGTGGACATTCTTATCTTTTTTTTGTCGCAAAACTGATTCGTTTTGCTCAAACTTGAGAAGATTCCCTTCTTCCGGTTCCCTCTTCTTGTCATTTTCACTTTTGTTTGTTTGGCATGTACCTACTTCGTTCCTTATGTACATATTCCCTTCGTTCTTTTCCAGTGCATTAAGGCTAATCATATCATCTGTGCTGGGTTGGCCTTCTCGAGTTGGTTGGCCACCCCCTTTGCATGTTCTTTTGCACAAGTTAACGTAGCCTTTCCCTTCCCTTTCGGCGCAGGAATTGCTAGACCCAAAGGAACACTCCGTCTCGTTTCCCTCATCGTTATTATCCACATTTAGAGTGCTCTGCTTAGAGAATTCCTTATATTTATTTCTCTGGCAGGAACGGTCATTATCGCTGTTGTATTCCACCGTTACGCTCTTGTCATACATTTTGTCGGGTACGTCCACGAAGGGGGTGCTCGAGCGACTCCAGTTACTGCCTGGGTTGCTACTGCGGCTGCTACTTCCACCGATGTTCCTCCTTCTGCTTCCATCATCGGTTCTTTTAAAAGGCCCTGCCCCATTGATTCCCAACATTTCTGAGGGAGCCCCTAACGTGAACACACTTTCACAGTTCCGCGCTTCATTGTTCTCGTCCATTATAAGGCTGTTCTTCATTTGCAGTTGAAAAGCAGCACAGTTATATGCTTCCCTCACGTGGATTTTACTCTACGTCAGCGTTTGCTTATTGTCTGCTAAGGCAAATAGTTGTCCTTTACTGTGTTTAAGTCCCCCTGAATGAAGCTACGCGCAGGTATGAATACGCCTATATATATACACACGTGTAGTGTTAAAACCTTGGGGGGGACTAAAAAGAGACTTCCAGGAGGGATATATTTGCAGCAATAGAATAATTTCAAAATGGCGCTCGCATTTTAATGTCCTCAACTTTAAACACTTTCATGGTTGCAGCGTGTTTCGTGCCTTGGTGGAGGGGGGAATTCAGAAAGGGACAAATTATAGGTGCCCAAAAGAATGTACTACGTCTATATATATACATAAGTACATAGCAGCGGCAATTAAATGTGGACGTAAAAACAGTTTGCCATATGGGTGTCCCGGAAGGGAGGCACGCGCGGAACAAAAAAAAGGGCTCTGTTTAAGCACAGACAAGGAAATGTGTAAGCTGGTTGTTTAGCTCCTCTTCTTTTTTTTATTTTTCCTTTTTTTTTTTTTTTTTAAATTATTTTCACTTTTTTGGCTTCACGCGCAGCTCTTGCTAAAAATGCAGAAGCTTCGACAACTGTGTGTAGCGTAAAAAGGGAAATTCTCTATAAAGCTAAATAGACGCAAAATGAAAATCCCCTCTTTTTTTTTTTTTTTAACAAACTTGTGAAGGTATGTCGGGCAAACAATTTTCATAATCATCCGCTAGACATCGGTATGTTACCCCACGGACGCGCGCTGTTTTTGTTTTTTCAAGAATTAGAATTTAATTGGGAAATCATTCCTCGTTCAGGAAAACAAACAAAAGCAAAGTAAAGCGAAGCGCATCGAAACAACGGAAAGAAACGCGACGCAACGAAAAACAAAACGTGCGCGT
Organism: Plasmodium inui San Antonio 1; assembly: GCF_000524495.1. Classification (NCBI taxonomy): domain Eukaryota; phylum Apicomplexa; class Aconoidasida; order Haemosporida; family Plasmodiidae; genus Plasmodium; species Plasmodium inui. The sequence continues at coordinate 360,920 of NW_008481856.1, read as the reverse complement.
CAAAATGGAAGGGGTGAACAAACAAAAATGTCCACTCAGTGCGGAAAAGTACAAAACATACAAATGGCAAAAGTGTTAGTTACGCCCAAAACAAAAAAGACGTTCTTTAATCTTAAGGAAGTAATTAAACCTTTTTATTCCCTGAGGAGTTCTCACACAACTCGTTATTGTTTTTCTTCCTCATCATTTTTACATACAAGTCCGCTTTGCAATTTTTTTCCGTACGCACTTGTTCTTGTCCCGGTCGTTTCGGACATTTTAGCTTTTTAGCTTTTTGGCCGTTTGGCTATTTGGCTGTTTTGGCTGCCGAAGAATTTTTTTTTTTCCGCACATCCCAGGTAAAAAGCTTTCTAAAGACGAAGAAATTTTCTGAACGGGTCAGGCAATATTTACTATTTTAGAAAAAAAAAAAAAAAAAAAAAAACTTTTCACTATTCGCACACTAGTAAAGCATTTTTTTTCTTCTTAACCCACATGGCATACAAGTGTGTATCCACATTAATGCGAAGAACTGTAGAATAGTGAAAAAATATCCCTCGTCTTTTAAACCGGACCACAATGTTAATCCCGTTGTTTTTTCCCCGCGGATCAAAGGGTTCCACCGTTACCGCTCGCAGAACATGTCTATGCCTCAAGGGTCTTCTCAAAAGGGAACTACAATCGAGCTGTACGTCCCTATTAAGAAAGACAGACACATATGAAGAACGCTAAGCTTTTAAACAATGGGCTAAATGTGTATATTGTCATTTTACAAAAAAGGGAAAATATAGTGAGTGAAGCAAATCGCCCACTCGACAATTACCATAGTGCTACTTCAAAATAGTGATTTTTGCTAAGAACAAATTTTGTCATACACCCGAATTAATGTATCGCCAATTTCGTGAACAATTTTCGGAAAGGGTCAATTTTGTAATAAATTCCAAGTGGTGTGGAATTCCCGAGAACCAGTTGCACACACATGTGGGTATGCATATCTATACCCCCATGTGTTTTCATATATTTTTTTTTCTTCTTCTATATACCCATTGCACTTCATTTTATCCACATTCCAAAGTTACATTTCTATCCATGCGCATAAGGGGGGAGGCCTCTTCCGTCAAAGAGAAAAAAAATGAAATATATAAAAAAAAGAAATTAAGAGAATAAAATCCTTTCCCCGTTTTCCACGTTCCCGAAAAAGTGAAACAAGGAAAACATCGCTCTTAAGTAGCTTTTTGCGAGGATGCATTTCCTGTTTTGTTTTTCTAAACAATGTTAACTTCCCCGTAGCTTGCTTTTCGTATCCTCGAAATTATGTCACACAAGGGAAAACAAAACTATTTGGATTGTGGGGTGCTACCCGCCGACCACTAAAAATTCACCTCTACAAGTGGAACGACTCGGTTGCACAGACGGTTCCTGAGCGTTGGGACAAAAAGCAAAGAAATTAGGTTTACCAAGAAACTTCATTATATACCAAAAGGGGGGGTTCATTTTTTATCTTTTACATGCGTGTGGAGATTATATGTTCGGATATTTGCACATTTGTTGTTTTTTTTTTTTTATGAACAAAAATGAACAGCTATGTCCTACATCATTTTTTTCCCCTCACTTTTTGTTCCTCACATTTTATACCACTTTTTTTTTTCCTTTGAATTTTAAGGTTTTCTTTTTTTTTCTGCAAAACACATAATGCACTGCTTTTTCAATTCCTTTCTCTTATTTGGGGTATGCACGCATCGTTTATTGCTACCTCACTCTCGCACTTTAATTCGGACATATTTTTTTCCATACCCCTTTGAAGCGAAACGTCAACATTGCCGTTATTTTTCCCGCATTACGTGTTGGATCTCTCAAGGCCTTTTTTTTTAAGCAGCACATGTAACCGTACGTGTACACATCCATACAAGCGCATGTGTATGTACATCGAGTTGGTCCTCCCCCCCTCTGCACTCTGCATTAATTCCTCAGCCTACAGAACGGATGTTTTGAGCAAGGCTCTTCCGGATTCCTGCTTAAACGAAGCGGACTTTTTAAAAAACAAAAAAAACAAAATTGGCGAAAACCATAACGAGATGACACTGAATAATGAGGAAAATTTCCATCCCACAAATTTAGGCACCAACGGGACAAGCGACGGACAAAGCAGAAGCCTCCTCAGCGCGAATAGCATCCAAGTGGTAAGCAAAGAGGACGACAACGACGATGACAACGATGATGAAAACAATGGTAACAGAGATGGTAACAACAATGGTAACAGAGATGGTAACAACAATGAGAACAAAGATGACAACTCAAATAGTGCAGACAGCGTCAAGGTGAATCCCCAGCAAACGACTCTGAAAGAAAGAAGCAACCGCTACGTGAACGGGGCGAGCGCAAACGGAAGGAGCAACGGAACAGAAGGCGAACAAGAGGGAGAACTGCACATCGTGTACGCCTACGTGCTGAGTGACTCCAAAAAAACAATCCTCTCCAACACTGAACTCATATCCATACACATATCCACACACACATCCACGGAAAAGGATAAAAACTATACAATAAAAATGAAAATAAAGAAATTGCCCTCTCTGAGAAACGGACACTTCTTATGTGTGACAAAAAATCGGGAAATCCTTGCCATAGGGGGAAGTGATGGGAAAAAAAAATACGGACTGGTTGAAAAATTCTGTGCAGAAAAACAGACATGGAAACAAATAAACCTCATGCATTTTCCAAGATCCAATTTTTGTGGAGTATGTACAGAAGATGATGACCTTTTCATTTTAGGAGGGGAAGGCAATCACCACATTTTAAACAGTGTAGAATACTATGACAGCAAAATAAATTCGTGGAGGTCCCTTCCCCCTCTCAACTGTGCCAGACACTCTGCCAGTGCAGCCATCTTTAAAAATATGATTTTTATCCTTGGGGGAAAGGACGGAATTGGAGACTATGGCAAGGTGCACAAAAGTATGGAAATGTTAAATTTGAAGGACAAAAAAATGAAGTGGATTATGGGTAAGCCTCTAAAGCAGGCGCGTCTCGGCCTTTCGACTGTGGTGTTCCAGGACAAGCTGTATGCCATAGGTATGTAAGAAGGGTCACCTTCGGTGTGGAAATTTCCCGTGTGTACCCCCTGTGTACCCCGTGTGTACCCCGTGTATGCCCCATGTGTCCCCCATTTCCATTTCTTACAGTTTTGTAAAGTGTAGGTGAAGATAAGGGTCTTTTTTATGAACCCATACTCCGCATTTACCAGATATAGTTGATTACCCTTTTCCAATTCGTAGCTCCCATTTGGGAGCGGCACAACTTAACATTTTCATTTATACCTTTTTTTTTTTATCTCTTTTCCCTTCAAGGCGGATCAACTGGCGTGAAGGATCTCAGCTCTGTCGAAATATATGACTTTCAGACGGGCGAATGGAAGGAGGGACCCAGTTTAAACTTCTCGCGTTCGAACTTTGTCGTGTTTGTTTGGAACAACCAATTGGCGGCATACGGAGGCGTCAGAAAGAACCGGGGGGTAATCAACTACATGTGTATATCTGAGCCCATGGGAATATACCCACATTTTCCTCTTATGCAAAGGGACAAATGGAGGGGGAGACCGAGAATTTACTCACGTTGAAGAAATGTCACAAGGCGTTGCTTTGTGAGGAGCCCCCAAGGAAATGTTTTTCCTCCTCCCCCCCGGGGGCACGGATTTCATACCCATCGCTACCCCCACACACATCGTCATTCATTTTTCCCCTTCCATAGGATCTTATAAAGAAGGCCGAAATACTAAACGAAGAAGGGACACGTTGGCTGCTGCTGAATGATGATGGATCACAATAAAGTAGGTGCTAATAATAATTTAGAGGGTAGACACGAAGGAAGTAATAACTTATTCCTACTATATCAATTAACGCTGCGTTTCGGCAGATAAGTGTGGAGACTCCAACGCCCCGTTATAACAGCGTTGTGTTTTTTTTGTTACAAGGCGTTAACAAAATGACAGTTTCCTTTTTCCTCCCCCCGTCCACTCCTCTTTTTTTTTTTTTTTTTTGGTATTCGATTTTATGATGCCTCTTTTTGGGTTCAGCGGATTTTCCCTTCTTAAAATATACTTTGGGATAGGTGTGTCGTTGGCGGCCAACTTTTGCAACTACCAAAGTGTTCACAGGCATGGGCGAGCATAAGGCGGAGAAATGGACGCAACGTTGGATGGACATATCTGTGAAGAGTCCCCTCCTGACAACTCATGTGATGCTTTCTATTGCGTCGGGACTGTACATGCAGGGGTTGCCCACTGATATGGGAGGAGCATCATATATATATTATATATATAGCGTCTTTCCGCACACGTAAAAGGGTTACTCAGCCCAGCTGATTTGTTTCTCTGGGGTAGATATAACACCATACGGTGTTGCACTGTTTGACATGTAATTGTAGCTCTGATTGGCTCGTTGAATACGCCTATCAAGTTAAAGAAAACGCAGAATCATACAAATATACAATTCGCCCCCCTGTATGGGAAAAAAAAAAAGAAAAAAAAATCGCTAAGAGAAAAATTGCCTTCTTTTCTCTAACATTTTAACGTCAATCCACCGCCTCACATTTCGTGTTTTTTTTTTTTTTTCTTCCCCACTTTTACAAGTACCCAGGAGGATGGCTCATGTCATCACTTTTGATTGCATTTATTTTTTAAACTGAACAGTTTTGCTTGTTCCTTCTCGGTAGCAGTGACCTCTCTTACAATTTCGAACGAAAAAGGTTGCAAACGAAAAGAGTAGAAGATTTGTTTTTTTTTTTTAACTGTCAACGAGTAGCCGCTTTCTTCATGGCCTTCTTGGAAATCTCACAAATGAACGACCAGACCTGAGAGGAAAGGCACAAAATGGCCTTTTAGTGAAAGCTCCCACCTCAACGCCCCTCTTCCTTCTACACTCTCGTTTTAAGGGAATCTAGAATACGAAAATGCCCAATTCGAAGAGGAGTGTACCATAAGAATAGGGACATAGTTTGCTATGTTCCGCCCCTCCTAAAGGGGAGATGTTCTTCCCCCCGAGTTTGACACGGTGGAAAAGGGGCCTCACAGAGAAGGGGCGCCTAATGTTTCTCGAAATAATCTTTCACACTGAGATCCCTCGCAGATAAGGGGTGCACATTTATACCTCTTTGCTTTCCCCCAATCGAGCAGAGTAGAAAAGCCACATCACCATCCACAACAGGGGACGACCATCCCTTTCGGGAACAGCTGTCATTTTTGCTTCTCCTCGTAGAAAAAGCTAAGAAGCGACCAGCCTAGGGCCTGCCCCTCCTTGTACGCACGTGTGAGGACACAACCATCTGTGGCTGAAACTGTACAGAGGAGGATAAAACGAAACAGACATGTGTACAGCTATGTGTTCATATACTTCTACCCACGTGCACCCCTTCTCATGTGTACGCTCCTAACGGTCAGGATACGAAGGGACAAACGAACTAACGAAGCAAAACAAACATGGACTACTTCTTCGTGCTGAAGAAGCAGGACCTCTCGGTCAATATTGACATGCACAATGAGAGAATCGAAGGGAGCACCACCATGACCCTGGCCCTGTACATGCCCATTTATTATCTTTACGATGAGGAAGATTTTGCCAAGGTCAACTATGACATTAACAAAGTTCGAATTAGGAGAGACACATACTGCTGTGAAGGGGGTGATAGCCAAACGGGGGAAGAAGAAGAGGAGGACGAGGTGCAGGGAGAAGATGAAGGGGGGGACACCATAGATCCAGGGGATGGCCAAATCACCCAGGGGAGAAGAGGTGACCAAGAGGTGAGACACAACAAACATGGCAATCCTGGAAAGCACATCAAGCACGGAAAAGACAGAAAGAACAAGAAGCACTCCAGATACGCCGCGTTAAACGGAGGAGACTCACAGGAGGAGGCCTCGCGAGACGTCCCCCTACTGGAGGACAAAGCCTACGCCAAGTTTATGAAGAAAAAGAAAGAAAGAAAAATATTCGTCATTCTTGAAATGCCACACAAGATCAACTCGAGTTCTTACCAGGATGTTAAAATGAATGGAAAAGAACAGGAGAGGTACTACATCATATATAGCAGCTTGAGGCATGGGAACGAGCCCTATGCCCAAGGTGACGCCGCAGGGTGGGCAAATCGGAAGTATGGCCAGTACGGTGCGGACGGCCATCGCGACCAGCACTGCCGTTATAACTTGTATAAACGTATTGGACACAGTGAGATGCCAGGTCAAGGCGCAGGAGAGAAAGAGGCGGGACCCCCAGACGGCATAGCAACAGATGGAGAAACAGAAAAGAGGGAAAACTCCAAGTTGAAGTTAAAGTTGAAGCAAGTCAATTTTGCTCACTCGAATGGACGCAGTAATGAAAATGGAGAACTCGCCAAGGGTTATGGATACCCCCCCTGGGAACACACCGAAGGGGGGGAAGACGACGGATTTCCCGATAATCACAACAGAAAACGCATCCCAAACATCCTAGACTTGGTCTCCTTAAACAAATACACAGAAGAAAATCACCTCCAGGGGAACAACTACATGTTCATAACGATAGAAGACGAAATATGGAACAAGGAAAAGGAAAAAAATTACAACAACTGGAAAAATTTCTGTCAAGGAGAAACAGTTACAGTAAAGAGGAAGGGAGAATACCACGTGAAGATTATAATAGAAATAAGTCTGACATTTTCCTTCTTCAATTTATCATCCTCCTTTAACAATCTCTATTTTAACAGAAGTGAAAACTTACTGCTAGCATTACAGAACTATGCCTGTAACTGCGCTTGGTTCCCCACTTTGTCAAAAATGAATAGCATTTATGGGAGATGCTCTTGGAGACTTCTCTTCAAAATTGAAAAACCCTACGTGGTTATATCGTCCAACAGTCTAATAAATGTGTACGAGGTTGGCAATGCGAACTTCTTTCTTTATAAGTCGAGTAATCGAAATGGCAAATTGGCTCCCCATGAGATCTCTCTCTATGGTGGTAGCTTCGATTTCCTTCACTTAAATAATCTAAACCTTAAAGATTTCCACAAAATAAATTACGAGTTTTTGTACAAAACGGAGACGGGCTCTAGAAGTAACAAATTCTATTCGGCTGATCAGTACGGGAAGGCGAAGGGCAAAGGGGGGGGAGGTGACTCTGGCAGGATGGAGAAACTCACAGAGGGTACGATGCCGCCCTCCAGGGAGAACATCTTCTCTGGGGGAAAGACCAAACGGAGGTCTTCAATGAAGCGGTACTACGTCGACTCGGAGGAGAGCAGCGAGGAGGCCATTAATGTGGACAACGCAGACGGGGTGAATAATGCAGATGGTGTGAATAATGCGGACGGTGGGAACGATGCAGACGGTGAGAACGATGCGGATGGTGGAAATAATCCGGACTGTGTGATACTGGTTGGTCACACCGCCGCCCCCCCCACGAGCGAGTACCGCGAAAAAGGCAGCACGAAGAAGAAGGAGTGCTGCAGCTACTACGAACGAGTGAAGGATAAAGTCGTGCCAAACATATTCATCTTCACCTTAAAAAATTACAAAGACGAAATGGTGCATTCCAGTTATCACATCGGATACGTACTGCGAACATTTCTCGAGATGAGTAAAGAAAGCTTCCCCTTCGAAAACATCACAGTTTTATTCCTCCCTCTAGCCTTTTTAAATTTCGAGAATTACCCCTCGTCGGAAAGTATCGAATGTTCCATCAGTGCCCACACCTATGAGGATATGAAGAATGGTTACAGTCTCTTCGCCAACAGTAACCTGTTAAATGCAAAGTTATCCGAACCTTATATTTTTCTCGGCAACAATAAGTATTTTATCTTTGGAAATGTTATTGTATTCTCCACTCAGATTTTGCACTCCTTGTATGACACCCTTTTTAACATAAGTCTGTATAGTTACAAGATTGTCATGGCAGAAGGGCTGCTCTCTCTTTGCTTTGACCACTACGCGGACGTAGTGAAGGACGAAAATATCCACGTGGTGTCTATGCTCAAGTGCTTAATCCTGCAGAAGTATTTGGAGCAGATTTTCGGGACGATCGAAATGAATGTCATTTTTTACGAGCTGAGGGAGAGATACTGCTCCGTCGTGGAGCTCTTCGGTGATGTGAATTTGTTTTACCATTGTAGTAAGGACAGGGGGAAATCCTTCACGTCGTCGCAAGTGTGGAAGACGCCTGCCGAGACAGCGTCAACCCACTCTAACATTCCACCCATGGGGGATAATGTCCCCACCTACAGCCGATCCCCCTATGCGATAAACCACCTGTTCTTCCTTAAAGCGTTCCTCTGTGTCCGGATTTTCTTCAACATATTGAAGACCTTCTCCTTCTGTGCGTCCATTCACCAATACTGCTTTTCGCTCTTCTTTTCCTACGTCAAGCGGAACGGACGGGTGATCAGTTCGTCCAAGTTTTGGAAGCAGGTGAGGCGAAGCGGTGCACGTCACTGCAGGGCGTCGATCCGTTAGAGGCTACCAAATCGCTTCACCATGTACATTCATCCGTTCGCGCCGACTGCATCTGACCAATCCGATTGCATGTCACCACGTTGGCCCCTTTCCCACCGCCGCCACACTGCAGGTCCTCGCCGAGTGCACGCGGAGATACATAGAAAGCTACAAGCAGCTCCCCAAGAACAAGTTCAAAATGAAGAAGATCGACCTGCACGCTAACTCCAGCGAACTCAGGACAGACGAGCACGAGCAGTATCAGCTCCTAGAAAAATATTTCTCGCAATTCCTCCAAACGTACATTAAGGGCTACGGAGTCTGTCAGTACATCCTAACATTCAACGTGCACCTACAGAGAAAAGGGACTTCCATGGACAGCTTCAATTTTCTGGTGAGCCAAAACTCCATTAACCCCTTCAACTTTGTGAATGAGAATTTCCACTCTGACTACTTCCTTGCTGAGATGGCATCTACCAGTGTGTACAACCTTCTGGAGCTGAATAAGCACATCGATTCGAAGAGCGATACACATGGGGGGAAGCACAACAGTCGAAGGAACAAAATGATTATGCACGATTATCTGGACAGAATCTACTACGATAAGCTCTCCGAAAAGGGGTCCCCAAGTGATTACTTCCACCATGATTTGGAGAAACACTTCCTCACCTTTTTAAAGCAAAAGAAGAACATTCAGGCAAACCACTTTTATGAATATCATGAGGACCTGCTCAGCCGGAAAGCCAACGATTTGCTAAACAGATACGTCATGAAGAGGAAGCCTAAAACTTTTTCCTTCCTCCCGAGTGCCACGCTTAGGAAGATGGGGCTCCCCGACGTGATGAGCACCACGCGTAGTAGCAAAGTTATCAGGCGCAGAAACCCCATCGGCTATGTTCCCAAGAGGGAGGAACAGGCACTTCGCGAACCAGAAGTCACAACCCCCCTTCAGAGTGAAAACGAATATAATTGGTCTAGTGCAAATCGCCACACGGAAGGCTCAATAGAAGGTTACCCCCAGAATGACCAGACGGGGGGCGCTCTTTACAGAAGAGCGCCGTATAGTGAAATGATCAGCAGTGAAATGCCCCCCGGTGAAGTACCTCCCAGTGAAGTGCCCCCCAGTGAAGATGCTCCTGTGCAAAGCGACGTCTTCAAAAAAAGGAAGTCAAAAAAGAGAAAGCATCACGAGAAGGAAAAGAAAAAAAAAAAAAAAAAAAAAAAAACCATTCCAATAGGGAACAAACTACAACTGTGGACGACCTAATCAGGGCAGAAAAATTAAGGAAGCGTCTAAGAATATGCAGAAATTATATTTTAAGAAAAAAAAAAGAGTTAATCAATTTGCCCTACTCTAATTATGATAGCTTGGAACTCATCGCAAGGGATGGAAACTTCTACCTTGGTTTCGGATACGTAGGGTCCGATGACCTCGCCTTGACCACTGGGAAAGGAAACCTGTACAATAATATCATCGCGTATCAGAAATTTAAAAATTGTAATGTGAAGAAGCTAAGTGAGTTGTGTGTAGACAAGCATCACATCCATGAGTACAACAGCACAACTCCCTTCCACACCAGTTGCATCTACCCGCAGTGGAGAACGACCCTTCGCTTGTTCTACTACCTGCACCTCCTGGGAAAAATTCAAAAAAAAAAGAAGCTCCTAAGACGCGCTAATGCTCCCGCGCTGGAAGCCAGGGAAGAAGACGAAATTGACATTTTAGGCCATCGGGACAAACACGCGGAGGGGAAGTTCCATGCGGACAAGCAAAGGAGAAAGAAGCAAAAAAAGGAGAGGAAAAGAAAGGAGAAAAGAAGAGACAGATACGGGGGGAGCCGCCACGACGGCGCCCGATACAGGCACAGGAAGAGAAAGAAGCGGAAAAAAATGGACACAATGGAGAGTGTGAAAAGTGTAGAAGACGTGGAAAGCGTGGAATACGCCAGAAGCGTGGAAAACATGGAATACGTAGAACAAGCGGATCGGGCGAGAGGTCTGCCGAACGGTGGAGAAGACGACGAGGAGGAAGAAGAAGAAGCGCAGCGGGGGGGATATGGCGGCGACGTGAATGCCCTCAATCACCCAACTTACAGCACGCTCCAGAGTATCACTAGCATCAATTTTGACTATCCGTACGCAGGGGACGTGATGGGGGGGGAAGAAACCGCCACGCCGTACGATCCCATCTTGGATGAGGAAGTGTCCGTGGGGAAGACCCAGAGGAAGCCCAAAGGGGAGTACATAGATGAGATAAGCCAAATGGAGGGTGACGTAGCGGTGGACGGAGAGGCGGACGCATCTTCCTACCCAGCGGGTTACTTACCTCGCGGAGGCGAATCGAAGAAGGAAAAGAAAAAAAAAAGGGAAAAGCGAAAGATCAAGAAAAGCAAGGAAAAGATAAGAACCATGAGGGATCTCCTCCTGAACAACAAACTGTACGCGGAGAACTACCTTAACCCCTATGTGGCCAACAACATGCCAATCTCCGTAGACGAAAATAAGTTCTTCTTTTGCTTTCTGAAGATAGAAATTGTGGAAGATGACGGAGTAAGAGTCATCAGAAAAAATCTACTCGAGAACGTTACTCCGACCCGATTCAGTGTAAATGCCAGACCCGAAAAGGGAAGGAAAAAGGTGGCCTTCAAACATGAGTCCATATCTATGTCCAACCATGAGCAGTACGTGAGTGGAAACTCCTTCGATGCGTTTGACAGCTATATGAACGAAACGGTTAAGTTCATTGGAGTTACAAATGACAGTGATAAGCACATGATTGAGTATTGTAAACAGAAGGTCCTGAGGAAGGACAAGTCACTGATGTGTCTTGATAACAGAAAATTAGTTGCCAAGATTTGTAGCAAAGGTAAGATTCCTCTACTCTGGATTAGAATAGATAATGACTTTTCCATCTTGGGGAGAATTAGAAGGACGCAAAGTGCCAGTATGTGGATTCAGCAGCTGCTCAATGACAACAATATTTTCTCGCAGCTGGAGTCGTCCTTCGCCTTGGCCTTTATCCCCTTCTTTTTCCTCCAGAGGAATGTAGCAGGGGGGGAGGCAGCGGGGGACGTACCAGCAGCAGCAGCGGGGGGTGGAATAGGAGAGGCAGTAGCACCAGGAGTAGCAGCAGGAGTAGGCCCCGCAGTCGCAGCCGTGAATTATAAGACCGATCAAGACACCCATGCAGATAGCACACTCGGCATAAATATGCATGCCCATGCAGTAGGGGCCTCCAACTCAGGGACAAACCCACCACACGACATTGCAAATAGCGGAGATAACATCGGCGAAGACTCCATGCAGTTCATCCAATCTGTGCTCAGCACAAACAAAAGTGGCAAGCACAAAAAAAAGGATTTCCACATGGGGAATAACCCATTTAATGTTGCATCTGGTGCCACTCTAAATAATCAGCTCTTAAACGATAGCTATGACGTTTCACATGGACAAGAAAAAAATCCTCACAAGAATCGCATGCTCAACCGGGAAGTTACTTCCAAGTCTATAGTAAATCAGAACAACATCGGCGCCCACCAAAACTCCAAAGGGCTAATGAACAACATCGTGAATGCCAACTATGCAGGTTATGTAGCGGAGGAGGAAGAAGAAGACGAAGACGCCGCTTTGGAGCTACCCAACAGTGGCAACTATGAAAAAAGGAAAAGTGCAAATCCTGCTCGGATCTCGAGAAATGAAGAAGGTCCCATGAAGGATAAAATGAGAAGCAGTCTGGTGAACGATGGCAGAAATGATTTACTTAAAATGGATAGACTGTCAAGTCATAGTAGCAGTTCTGGAAGCGAGACAGATGTGTTGGACTGTAACTTTTCCACTTCCACTATCGACGATTTGAATGAAAATTCGAACGGATCAGAACGTAATTACTCATCGTCTAGTTACAAGAAACAGAAAAATTACAAAAAAAAATGGAGCAGAAAAATATCCATTGCAAATATTCCAATCAATGTTGAAGTGATAAAGTGTCTCTACAAATCCATAACGGCAACATACCTCCATTACATGGTAAAGATTAGGTGCATTTATTCCCTTTGCTTTATTCACAATAGGTTCCTATGCACTCAGAAGATTATTCAGAATTTGTTTCTGGACTATGCAGATGAGTTTTATGGAAACGATCTGAATCAGAAGAGGTTCATGCATGCGTTTTATGTTTCCATGTCTTTGTTAAGGAACAAAAATAACCGGACTCCCAAAATTATCATTTCTTTTTTCGCGCAAAAGTGCGCCAATTTTGTTTACTCCCTTAGTCTCAGTGACAAGCACCATTTGGTGCATGACGCCCGGGGGGCCACTACGGCACCCTCTCAAAGGGTGCCCCCTCAGGATACTTCTCCAAGAGAGAGTAACACAAATCGGATAGGAAAATGGCCTCAAAAGGGGGAACTGCAGGAGGAACCGCAGGAGAAGCGTCCGGAAGAACCGCGCGAACTCGCCAACGCGTCCAAAACTTCCTGTGCGACGTCCTTCCCGCTGATATTCCCGCCCACGATGAACGACGTGTACAGAAGCTACGACAACGTCAGCCTTAAGCAAGCAGATGCACAGAGGGGGTCCTACTCCGCAGTTTTGGACAAAGAGGGACCCCTCAAAGATTCCCACAATGAACCCGAAATGGACATTGTAGTGGAGAGAATTGCAACCCTGACGCAGGATCAGCACGAAATGTGCCAAGACGACGGAGACCTCTCCCGCAGGCGTACCCCCCATTCGTATAAAAACGCGCAGCAAAAACGGACAAGAAAAGTTACGTACGAGAAGGAGCTCCTCATTCAGAAGGAAGAGGAGGAGGACATCAAGATGGTGCTGGAATGCCTTGGCAACGTAAGGTTCAAAAGTGAGCATCTCCCCGTCAGCGACCATCTCAGCAGCATCCACAGCGCCGTATCAACCGGTACAACGAAAGACAACTCGATGAGCAACAAGGAGTACCTTTTTTCCGAGTACCTCTCCAATGCTACAGAGAGTCAGGCCCCCAACAGTGCAATCAACCAAGATAACATTTTCTGCAGAAAGAAAAAAAAAAAAAACTACCACACGTACGATTTCTGTAATATAGACATTTACAATAATGATGAAAAAAAATTGAAAAATCATTTCTTGAGATTAAAAAAAAAAAAAAAGAATATGTACAGGAACTAATAGGCGTCATATTTCTGATATACCAGCTGAAAAAGCTCTCCTCGTTTTTGCCCATTTCGGATTGGGTTATAATCATCCTCATTAGAACCATAGGTAGGAACAGAAGCATCCTTGACGCATTCAAACGGAAGATGTACTCGGAGTACAAAGACCATTTCGATTTTTGTAATTGTCTGCCCAGTGAATTTTCCCCCAGGGGGAGCGGATCCAATATGAGTAACTTCATTTCGGCGAGGAATGCAAACTGGTTTCGCCTCGAAATTGTGCGAGCTATTCTTCATTTGATTCTACATGGAAGCATCCGATTGTTTCAGGTATTTTATCGTCACACCCGTGAGGCGGACTCTCACGATGAGAAGCGTACCCAGGGGGGTCCTCCCAAATGGAAACCCGACTCCTTCGCAAGTGTCTACACAAAGGAAAATTACTTTTTCGTATCAGACTACACAAACTACGTGGAGAGGAAAACGATATGCAGCCATGTGCTTAACATTTACAGCGCCTTCCACTTCTGCCTCCAGATTGTACAACTCTATGATGATGCCCCGTTTGAAATGCTCCTATGGAACAGTCTGTACAATATGCTGCTCATATGCCAACAGAAACACCCCTTCTTCTTTTTACCATTCTCGAAAAGGTTCTCCAAATATTTTAAAGACTACCAGAAGAGAAGCTACTCCCCCTTCGAGTTTTACTTTTTGCTTTACGGCTTGAGTGATGTTAATGCGTTCGAAAAGGAGAATCACACTGGGGGGGGTAATGATCAGGGCGCTGCTCCTAATTACCGCGGCGGGGCTGTTAAAGGGGGCTCATTTACCGCCCACCCCCATGGACACTACCCAGCCAATGACCAGGTAGGAAACATTTTAAAGCAAAAATGCTGCTCCGAATTAACCACGTCAAAAGGGACAAAGGATGTTCATATCTACAAGTACAACATTGTCGGCTACATAAAGTTAATCACAATTTTGAGAAACGTCACGCACACAAAGAAACTGAAGAAGAATTTCATCCAAATGAGTTTTATCAAATATGTCGTCCGCTATCTGCACTCCCTTTTGAGATCCCTGATTATCTCTCTTTCCGCGGCAAATGTAAACTACTTTAACAATGCTATCCTTTTTGAGTTAAAAAACATTATGGCCTTTTTCTTTGGCTACGGCATTCCTCCCTGCTGCTCCACGGAGTACCCGCGCATCTACCGCCCGCACTACGACCAGTAAGCTTTCCCCCCCGTGTTTGAGCATTCCTCCCCAGGGGTCGTCACTCTGGACGAGAATCCAACCCCGAGTCTGCGAACACCAGTTTATCTCGCCACACCTACCGCTGCAAGCAGCTACGCAGCTACCGCTAGACGACGCTACACACCGCTACACTCCTACCTCCCCACCCAGGCTGCGAAGCATAGCGAGCAAAGGAGTCCAAATAAACGACGTTATTAAGTTCCTCCGGACATATTACGACAACGAGTAGGCGCCACAGGGAAAGAAAAAAAAGGAAGATCCCAAAAAGAAACCAAAAAGAACCAAAAAAGAACTAAAACAAAAAAAAACGCACACTTACGTGCCCCTCTCCACCACAACGTGACAACCCTAATGCGACTTCTTCCACCCCACCCATTTTTAGTAAACTCCTCGAGTGGAAAATCGTCGCGTCGGAATTCATTAACGTCTTAAAAAACATGAAAGAACTCCAACTCTTTGTGGACAGCCCAACCGTGTCTTTGCAAAATTTTAAGTAAGTCCCGGCGAGTGCAAAAAAAGGCCTCCCAAGGCCGGACGTGGCAGACGCGTTCCTTCAAATAGAGCTCGCCAGTCGATGTGCTTCAATGTGTGCATATCTCCGCCTCTGCGAATGTCTGCCGACACTTATGTGTCTCTTTACACACAACACTTCCCTCCTGTGCAGTTTCGTCAAAGAGGACACTTGGCTCACTCTGATCGGCGCCAAGCTACGGAACGACATTTACAAATTACCCATGGACCTAAAAAGAGACATAATGCTCCTTCTGAAGAACATCCGCATGGTCGACATGTGCCGGGGGACGAAACACTACGAGCACATCAACAACATCTTTACCGTCTGCTGGTTTATCATTGTGAAAATATTTCAGAATTATGAAAAGAGCAAGTGATGGGGACGGCACGGAGGCCACGCTAGACGGACACGCTAAGCGGTCGCGCGAGTTCCATCAGCACGCTTTCCTTCATGACGCACTTAAGTGCATCCCCCCGCAGGAGTTAGTGCGGCCGTACTGACGCAATGGTTTCTGAATCAACTCCTTTACCTCCACATTTATTTTTATTTCGTTCTTTTTGGTCCTCTATTTCGAACTACACTTATTCTCCTGCAAACAGAAGACGAGTGTTTCTTTTTTTTCTTTTGCCACAAAATGTACCTGCGCGCACGAAGACGAAGCACCGATTTTATGTGCTCATGTCCCATTCTGACGAAAGCCTCATCGCAGTGGCGGAGAATGCAACTGGCGAGTTTTTTTTTAACGTGAGTACCTCATCAAATGAATACCATATGAGGAGAGTCCTCTGTTTTTTTTTTTTTTTTTTTTTCCTGACTACATTTACAAACTTTAAAGCAAACGCAGCTGTTCATAGGTTGTGCAGAAAAAGGCGGGGGTGTAGCCACTGGCCGTTATTCGTATTTTTTTTTTTTTCCATCTTAGGGGGCTGCTAAACTGGAGAAAATTAATCCATGTAAGTTGGAAGAACTTGGAGAAAGTGGCCAGGCCACGCAGCTGTGGCACCAAACGAAATGACCACGTCAGATGGATAACCAATTGGAAAATACACCGTGATGGGCCGCCTAGTCCAAATAGTGATGTTGCGCCTCATTTGTTACCTCATGAAGCAGCAGGTTAAGATCCCCTATTCAAGTCTGTTCACCCGTTCAAGGGGTCGATCGGTAGGCAACTATTCTCATACAACATTGCGCATTATGGGGGAATGCAGTTTGTCCCGCTTTCAGCGTTGTCCTTCGCCCGATGTATATACAGGGGCATGTCCCTCACCCGGTCAGTTCGTCCCCATGGAAAACTACACCCTCACGTCCATTTCTACTTCTCTTTTGTTCCTCCTTTTGGCTACTCTGTGGTTTATCTGGTTGGCCAATTTATCAGCACTTTTGTCCTCCATCCGGCATCATTTTCCCCCTCTCGTTCGCCTCACTTTTCTTTTTTTTTTTTTTTTTCCACGTTGCACACAAAAATGGAAAAAAAAAAAATTCACCGCCTTCAAGGGGGTGGGAAGCGGAAAATAAGCCGTGGGCGTCATGATGTGCCTCCTTGCTTTCCTTTCATTTTGAATACCTTACATACATGATATTCCCAAATGGCGAAAGGATTCACGTGAGTATTTTGAATTATTTGTTTCCATTCTTATGGACTAATTTACACTTGTCGAAGGTTGGCATCATCCAGTGAATCATGCTCATTTCGCGTGTTTGCAAAAAAAAAAAAGGGGACATTTGTTTGGTATTCCTATTCCTCATTTTGATTTTTTTTTTTTTTTAACACTTCGCAGGAAGACATTTGCGTGCCTTACTCCCCTTTAATTTTGCACGACAAAATATGTTCACGTACGTTTCCACCCTCTCCAGGTGAAATAGTCATATGTATATCACCCACGGCGCATAAACAATGACTTGCTGGCTTTCATTTGCTAGCTCGCATGTCCCTTTCCCTTGAGTTTGACGCACACTTTTATTATGCTCCTCCTGACGTGTTTGCGATTTAATTGTATTATTTGCTCGTCCACGGCCGGCTTGTGGCCCCCTCGCGTGTGTTTTCGGTGGGCTCCTGTGTCCACCTCCGTACTGTCCGCCGAGTAGGTGTGCACGTGCAGGTTCCTGTGTGCCTGGATGTGTAACTACGTAAATGGGCCCTTATCTGTGGGGCAAATCTGGAGCATATTCACTCACCGTGCACGGGGTTACCTCCGCGCACACACACGCGTCCTCAACTAGACGGACAGCACGCAGGCGGACCAGGTAAAATGAGGCACAATGGAAAATCCATTATAAATCGCCCCCACGAGCGAGCTCCTTTTTAACGGCCACATGTGTCCTCCTACTTAATTATTTACACACACCTTCTTAATCACCCCCCAAAATGAATCCCCTTCTGGCTTTACACACACCTCTGTAACATGTATGCTCATTTGTGAAAGTCGGCACCACCGACATGAAACGGGGAAGCTCACCTTCCTCCGATTGCTAATCGTTGTAAGTGTGTTTGTCTTTGCTCCTTATTTGGGTCATTACCATTTTGCCTCCAGCCGTCTTCCGCGGAGGATTGACCATCGCCCCATTTGGAGACCACCATTTTGCAGTCACCTACTGCAACTCCCCATTTGCGTCTTTCCACTCCATCATGTTCATTCTTTCTTTTTTTTTTTTATGTGTCTTTTTAATCCCCCTCTCTCCCATTTGCCGATTTTCCAATCTGCCCATGTGTCCACTTGCACATGTCCATCCATTTGCAAAGTAACCCCCTCATTGGGAGCCTTTCCCTCTCCTCATTTTCCATCCCGCACCTTTCGGAAGGATGAAAGGGGGAGAGTGAAAGATAAAAATGTATTTTTGCAGAAGAGGAGATATGCCTCAGCATGTGGAAAACACGTACACTAACCATTTCAACGTCGAGCGCAAGGAGGTTAGTGGCCTTAGTCGGATTCGTCCCTCCCCCCACTGCGCCCACCACGTTAGCCGCGCTTTTGAGCAACACGCGGATAGCCAAAGAAACCTCGCAGGGCGAAGCCCACCCCATTTTAAAAGAACAAACCTTCGTGAAAACAACTTCTACCTAAATGCAAACAACACACGGGACAATAACTCGCCAAAGATGGGGCAAAAGAACGCAAAAGCAAACAACGAAGGAATCTATCACATGAATAACGATGCATATAATAACAGGTACAGTAATGTGACATACAACCATGCCGGTGAAATGAATCCCAGGAATTACAATTTCAACAATATTAAGATTGTAGAGGATGACGAAAACTACAGTTCCAGCATGAATCCCCCCAGCAATGTCAGCGGGGGGAAAATGGGAAGCCATCCTAACGGCGGCGTCCTAGACAATCGAAAGTTTCAACTCAAAAGCGACGATATGAATCCAGAGCACGGAAGGTCCCATCAAGACTACGCGATAGTGAATCGGGAAAATTGGGGAGTCGCGGTGGACCAGCATAAAGGCAACGGAGCTGGCCCCTATCACCATATGTTCAATAACGACATGGGCTTCCTGACCCAAAATAGGGTTAGCAACCCGGACGTGCACAGCCCAAATGCAAATACCAACCTGGGTACCCTTCATCCTCATCAGTACAGACATGAGAATAAAATGTCAGATGATAAGTATGAGCAGCTCAAGAACAAATGGGAATCACCCCCCAGTTATCCTTACGGCAACGCGGCCCCTCCGATTGCGCCTTCTATCGCTCCACCAGGAGGGGCCACTCAGAAGAACAAAGCCGACCTATACGGCGACGCTGGGAAGACAAACTCTCCACCTTATGGAACCCACTCTAACATGAACGCGCCGTATAGAAACTTTAACAACAATGCCGGGCAGTGGAAAGATATGACTGTTCGTCCCTTCGCCAACAGGGACAACCTGAACTATGATGAATATGAAGGCAGAGGTAACTACCATGAGAATCACATCGAGAGTCAACACAACGCACCTATGTTTGGGAAAAATAAACCACCAGACATCGATGACATTATTAGAAAGTACACGGCGAAGGAAAACCAGGAAGATAATTTCAAATTCAATTGGGGCCACGCAAAAAACCAAGTTACAGGGGGGGATCTCTTCAAAGGAGCCAACAAGCATATGAACGACGGCCATGTCGGGAGCTACCTCGCTGGTGATCAAAGAACTGGTAATCACACGAATTCCAGCCCCAATTACACTCCGCAGCATAATGTGATGTATGGATTCAATCACAACGGGGGCTACCTTCCCCGGGCCGCCAATACTACCAACGCTGGCAACACTTCTAACACCGCCAACGCTGCCAATAACGCCAATACTTCCAACCTTGCCAATGGAGGGAGTGCCCCCCTGCTGTTCCCCAACTTCTCCTCCCTACGGAATAAAGAAAAAGACGACGAAGAAAAAAAAAGAGAAAAAAAAATCAACCTATTGAAAAACATAATCGTAACGAACCCTAACCCTAAGTACAATTTTAGTTTCAGTGACGACCTGTACGAAAGTCTTCCCCCACATGAAAATCATTACCTAAACACGAGTTCCCTTGCCGACTTTAACCACTTGACGAATGGGAACCATACACATCAGGGGCAGAACGACATACTCGGGGAAGGCCCACAGAATAGGGGAAGTACGCACAACAATGCATACGAAGATTTTTACACACCGGAGAAGCTCAATGAGACGCCCGGCATAACGAACAGGCACCACTTCAAGAACGAGATCCTTCCGGTTGATGAAGATTGTTATGCAGAGAGATTCGGGGGGGACCTGTTTGGAGGGGATCGCTTTGGAGTGGACCGATTTGGAGTACACAAATATGGAGAACAAAAGTATGGAGTGGATAACTTCCCACCGGACAACCAGGCACACGACATGCGACGAAACGACGAGAACTGGCGTTACGAAAAGCACAGCGCGGATCGCGAGTTCGGCCAGAACCCCTTCCCGAGGGGGGAGTCAAATAGAGATCCCAACCACACATTAAGAGATAGAGATACAGGTGGGGATAAAAGCAGTATAAAGCTGTATGACGAAAACTCCAAGCAGAGGGCAGCCACCCCCCTCGGCGCTTTTACGAACAACACAAGGCTTCACACCATGACGGACTTACACCTCAACCAGGAGAAGAATAAGCCTCTTCCATTGACAGACCTGCTGGAGAACAGGAATTTTAACTACTTCGGGGAGAAAGCTTTTGGAAGACAAATGGGCCAGTTGGACTACTTCAAAAAGTCTCAAAATGGAACTCACCACGTGAGTGAGAATGTGTTTAGAACGTCCGAGGGTGGTGGAAGGAACGAGTCGGCCAGACATTACGGTGTCGCCGCTGCTCAGTATGGAGGAGCTACCCAGTATGGCGGCGCTACTCAATATGGAGGGGCTACCCCCCACAGGGGAGACGCCTTCTCAAACATTAACAACGTGAATATTTTCAAAACGCACGCGAAGAGCGGCGACAACTACGAGGAGGGATCTCTGCTCAGTAAGAACCAGATGAACGAGGCGTCCAAACAAACCAACAGGTACCTCCAGGAGGATGTTGCAAAACCGGGCAACAATCTGTTCGGCATGGAAAATATTTTCCAATCGGACAAGAGAAATGGCCTCCTTAACCAAGTCGATAAATCTCCCATTCTGAGGAATGAAGCTCCTTCTCATATGTACCCGTTTGACAGAGACAGGAATGCCCACTTCGATCTATCCACTCGTGAAAATAAAAACTTCCCTTATAGGGACGACAAAGACATCATTCGTCGCCCCTACTTTGACAAAACTGGGAGATCCCTCTTTGAGCCCTACGATGATTCGACGTTGAGGAATCGGCAGTATGGCCACTTGAATGGTCACTTTAATGCCCCTTTGAATGCCCCCTTGGGTAACAACCGGGACGCCCTGAGAGAGAGAAATAACTTTAGGCATCACATCGATCACCGCCGAGACGACGACCATGTTGGAGCCATTTGCATGAACGAGAACGATAATGATGGTTTATTCCCCAAGTTGAATTTTCACTTCTTGAGTGAAAAGAAAAATTCCACCATTCTTGGTGAGGCCACTACACCGACAGGGAAAAAAGTACCTACTCCTGATGAACCGACCAGGGAACAGATAAATCACAATTCACATTACAACCCCGAAAGGAGGCTAAGCAAATCTCCAAACTCTTTATTTAGCAATTACCATTCCAATGTGAAGACGAACCCGATGCATGACCATCCCACGAGTGCTACTTCGAACCAGCACTGGGTAGGAAGAGGATTGCATAACTTCGCGAAGCAACAAAACGACAGTTCCATCGCGACAAAGTACAACCACATGACAAGGATGAAGTCTTTCATAGACAATGAGCAGGACGGAGACAAGACAAATGCGAATATGCTCAAGTCGATTAATCCCCCCTCATGGAAACATGAAACTAGCCAAAATGTAATCGTACCAACCTCGAACGTAAATTTTCAGACAAATTTCAATCAGATAGACAACGATACAGAGAGGGGCAATTTAATGACTCTCTTTAACAACGATGCGAAGAGAAACATGCTCGATGGAAACAGAGATGGCGAAAGTGATGTGCTTAATGGAGGTGCCAACTGGGGGGGAAACCAGAATAATAACCTCGGAACCACCGGCGCGAAGGCCTTTCTGGGAATTCTCTCCGAGGAACAGAACAGGTATACCAATTTGCTGAACACCGTGGGCAGGTACACCCCGAAGGATTGCATGGTGAGCGGTGGCACCCTACGTGATGACACCGCCAGACATATAAACGCTCGGGAGGGGCACAACCCCCTATCCAACCACATAAACAAGAAGCCCTTCAATCCAAGCGGCGCTCACAACTTCAGCTTCGTGAAGCAGCCCCTCCACAAGCAACTCCCCCCGTTGCCTTTTAAACACTTGGGGAAGCAGGGAAACCTGGAGGCGATGGGCCAGACGAAGTTGAAGGCGCTCGAAGCTGCAGGAAGGCCGAAGCTAGGCGAGGGGGGAGGCGCCTTTGGCGGGGGCGCCAACAGTCACTTGGGAAGCAGCCACTTAGGAAGCAACCATTTAGGAGGAAACCACTTAGGAGGAAACCACTTGGGCAGCTTCAACCACGGCCATGTTTCCAACCCCCCGGACGCCACCCAAAGCGGTAATGGGAACCTCCTGAAGAACAACCTCCCCACGTTCAGGGAGAAGAACTCTTATCTGGGCGGCCTGGCCGAACTCACCCCCTTCGACAGATACAGCGACGGCAAGGACGTGCTGCACAGGAGAGGTGAGCTCTTCCACCACAAGAACGAACCGAAGGAGTTCACGCTGAAAAATGGGAATGCCAAGTTTAGTACCTACCTTAGTAGCTACCACGATCATTTCTCCTTTCCTAACGAGAAGAATGCCCCGGGGAGTCTGCTCCACAGAAAGGGAAGGGACAAGTATAGCCACGGGGAAGTTGTGGACGGTTATTTGGGCGGAGAACCACTCAGTGGAAAAGTGCCTCGGGGAAAAATGCCTGATGCAAAACCGCTCAGTGGAAATCCCTTCCTCAAGAAGGAGAAGGAAGGCGCCCCGAACGATAAGTGGCCCATCCGGGAAAATCTCAACCTGAGCTTGCTTCCAGCCGAGGGGGACAGGGGAATTGGGAACTTCGATTACGATAGGGAAAGACGCATATCTCTGAGCAATAACATCTCGATGCTCCTGGACAGAATAAGTAACAGCTCGGATAGGAAGACTGGCATGAATGACTTCCTAACCAAGCACAGAAGCAGCGAAAGCTCCAATCTCTGCGTCAACACAGTCAACTACAACGACAACCTCAATTTGGACACACAGCAGTTCGTAATTTCCGATCACCAAGTGTGTAACTTTGGCTTGTGGGCATTATATCGATGTAAGTTAAGACATGATAAGGTCTCGTTCCTTGTGAGCATCGTCGATTCGTTTTACCTGAACAGGGGGGATAGCAATGACACGGTAGCCAACAATATTTTGTTTCACAAGAGGCTGAGGCATATGAATATTTTATCCTATGAAGGGAAGACAGCTGATAAGAGCAAACTGTATTTACTCTTTGAGCACGTGCATGGGAATGTGTTGAAGTCTCAGAGTGCGCCCCTCGAGGAGAACATCATCGCGTCTTACGCATACCAGATTGTGGACCTTCTGGAGTATATGCACGCCAACTTTATCTTCTTTCACGGTAAGGGGGGTCTAGCGAGGCGGTCGCAACAGGGCTACGCCGCAACACCGCTACCCCACTACATAGCTAACCCACTACATCGCTATCCCCCCACACCGCAGGCCTCCTGTCCAACATAATCATCCTGCAGAAGAACACCAGGGAGGAGCTCCTGGAAATCCTCCACGAGCGGAACAAAAATGTGAACAAGTACTTCGACATCTACAAGCACGGCATCCTCAAGGTGTTCAACTTCGACTTTGCGAACATGGACGCAAGTAAGGAGGGCTGACACGCGACAATCACTCCACCTTTGCACTGCCACGTCATAATCGCTCCACCTCTGCACTGTCCCCACACTCACTCCACCCACGCAATTCCATCTCATAATAACTCCTCCCCTTCACCACCGCAGCCGAGAAGGACTATCAGTTTGACTTCCTCTGCCTGGCGGTGCTCATATATGAGATGTGCACCAAATACAACACCTACTATTCTAGCAAATTCGTAAGTGCGAAAATTCTTCCTGGTGTTCATCTCATCTGTTGATGTGTAGCGTCGAACTACCCATGCCAGTCCAACATAACGGCACCTCCAAGGGAGCGTCAACCTTCTTCCGCTTCCCCTTCGCGCGAGCAGTCAGACGCTGACCCCCTTTTTGCCATCCATTCCTCCCCACAGGAAGACATAACCGAACGGATATATAACACCGACTTCTTCTTCCCCCACTTTGTCTCCTTCGAGCTGAAGAACTTCTGTTACGAAGTAGGGCTCTCACAAGGGCCACCCCATGGGAGGGTGCAATCCGATAGGGGGGACCAAAATCCCACGAGATTGTACCCTTTTCCGGGCGTACTCTTTTGTTTTCCCTACCGCAAAACGTTCCCGTGCCGCTACACCGCCGACAATTTATTCCTTCCCCTCCCCCCCCGCTCAGCTCTGCTCGAAAAGAAGACACTGCTTTAGTGACCTCAAGAATCACCCGTGGTTTCAAAAAAATTTGAATTTTTAAATCAAGTAAAAAAAAAGAAAAAAAAAAAAACTTGGGACACAACGACTTTGTTTGTTCCAATGAGAACAACCACGTGTGTGTCCCTGTGCGACGTTGTGCAGACCTATGCACACTATTTGTTTGGCCTTTTCTATTTTTTTATTTTTTTTCGTCTCAAAAAAACTTTGTTTTAAAGCGTAACTTTCTCAATCACCCTTAAAATGGGAATGCAAAATTGGCATAATACGTGAGGGGTGTCCAATTGATGGAGTGTGCCTACCAAAAAGGCGCAGCGAGGTGAGACGAAACAGGTGAGGCATGTTGTTTTGGATAGCAGGCGGAGATGTTCTTTTTCGGTTCGCAGGAAGTTTTGTCTCTGTGTGTGTGTCCTTTTGGTCCCCTTATCCCCCATGTGCCTGCCCCTTTCCCCTTTTTACTTCACCTCGTGAGCCTTCTGCAATCGCTCATACTTTTGCTTCACCTCTTCGAGCTGCGGTGTACGAAGGAGAAGGTTGAGTGGTGATTGCGCTTCTAGTGGAAGCTTGCCCGTTCAGAAGTAATCTCCCAAAGTGAATAGCTTCGTGGAGGAAATACACTACGTTTCCCCGATTTCTTTGTTCGTCGAATGCAAAACCTACCTTCTCCTTCAATCTGTCCAAATGTATCTTCTTCTCGTGAAACTCCTCGAATACATTTTTGGTAATGACGCTCGTTTCCACTTCGCTGTACTTTTTAATAGACTCGTCTTTTTTCTTCTTCAGTTCATTAACAAGCTTCTTTTTGCTACATATGGCACTCTGCGATTCGTCCAGCGCCCCCTGCTTCTCTTCGAGCATCTTCTCCAAGTACAGATTCTTTTCGTCGTAGTGCAGCTTCTTCTACGGTTAGGAAGCAAAGGACCGGTGGCGGAAAAAACTGGTAAAAAATTCGACGTGGTAGGGTTAAATTAACAGAGGTATATTCACACTTCTACGTCTACTCAGATGTATTGAGAACCTCCCCCGCGCTTACCTCCGTCGACCGTTTTATCTTCTGATTCAGGTTTTCTATTTTTTTCTCCAGACAGCTTCCCTTACTCCTCAAGTTCTTGTACCTTAGCTGTAGCTGCTCGAAGTTCGCGTGAATTAAATTTTCGTCCTTCAATTTAAATGAGTTAAAAAGCGACACTTGTGCACGGAGCACGCTGTTATGCTCGTACAACTTCCTCAGGGCTAACACGTGCTTCCGGAATGCCTCCTCCTTTCCACTGATTTTGAGCTGATTCATGTCTTCCCTGATGAGGTAGCTTGGGGAGGGGACAGCGGTTGGTTTTACAGCGGTATATGTGGGTCTCCCTCTGCCTGTGTGCATGCGCCGTTGGCACGGCTGTAGTATAGCTCCTATCTGTGGAGTGCCCAAATCGCCTATCTCATCTGTCCCATCAGCAGCACACTCGGGGAAGAATTCACCAAATGATTAACCCAGTTGGGCCATGTCACGTACCACAAGTTGCTCTGCTTCACGATGGCCTCCTTAATGCAGCGGAAGAACTCCTCCAACAGTCCGTCCGTCTCCTTTCGCATGTACGAGTCTACCATTTTTAGTCGATCCATATAGTCAATCAGGGAGAGCAAAACGCCGTTGTATTTGTGCACATCCTCCGTTGAATTACTTTCAAAGATAAAGTTGTCCTGGATGAAACTCAGCAGTCGCTGTTGTATCTGTCCGTTTTTTTCTTTTATCTGTTCATTTTCTCGAGTCAGTTTTTCATTGATCGATTTCTCGGATTGGATCACCTCGTCGATGTTCTCTTCCGTGAGGTTTTTCGAGCACAGCCTGTGCATCATTCGGGGGGGTGCGCTCTCACAAATTGGTGGCAATTTTGATTCACCTTGACTGTCTTAAGCCGGTTCACCCCGACTGTTCCCACTCAGCTACATTCACGCGCGATGTAAAGGAACGATTGACCCAAGGGGGGACAGGCACAAAAACCAAAAAAAATTAGCGGAAATGCATAAGAGAATTACAAATAAGTTTCAAACGGATCGCGGTATGAAAAAAAAAAAAAAAAAAAATTCTCACAAAATGGCAAATCAGACGGAAGAAATGGGCACTCTTTGTATTTTCCATCAAGCAGGGGATTTTTTTTTTTTTTCTTCTTGTTTTATCCTCCCAACAATTAGAAGCACATCAGAGACCCCTTTAGGTTTTCTACTCCCCTAATGGGACGGCTGCATCTGCCATATGACATTTCGTCAGTGTAGAATCCTTTCTCCGTCCTTCCCCCCATCCGTGTCTTGTTGCGCGCCGTGAAGGAAAACATGTCAAAAAGGAAAAAAAAAAAAAGGAAAAGAAAAAAAGAGCAAGCGAATAAAAAGGTAGACCCTGGAGGGGAAGAGACGGTTAGGCACATCTTCACGTTATAAGGCTGTCCATGAATCCCTCAGTGGCTACTCCCCGGTGGGGAAAATATCCTGAGTCTGGTGAAACCCCTGAGTATCGCGAATCTCCTGAAGGGTGCGCGCGATACGTTCTGCCCAGCGCTACTTTAGCAAAACGTCCTTCGCTTCGTTGACTTTTGCCGCAATATAGGTGGAGCCTGGAGGTTGAAAAGGCAACCAGGGGGGGGGAAAAATAAAAAAAAAAATAAAAAAAAAAAAAATAAAAAAAAAACATCCATGTGAGTGTAACTATGTGTATACGTACATGTCTACGTAGTTGGAACGACGCACGAATCGAAAAGGAACATTTGGCGATGCACAAATGGAGCAGCTTTTCCAGACGTTGTGTTACCAGATAGCCAAACCACCAATAGACACGTGGTCAAAAACTAAGCGGCGCCTGGGCACAAGCCCTATGCCGCGCAGCTTTACGCCTCATCGCCCTTACCCCCGTTGTCCGGGTGATTCTTCAGCATCAGCTGTTTGTGAACTTCCCTAATTCGGTCCCGATTGGTAGTCGGGTTGATATTCAGTATCTTGTACGCCTCTGACTTGGACATGTTTCTCTCAAACCCCCTCATGTCATTTTTTAAAAAAAGGTTCCCTAAGCTTCTGTTAAATCCAGAGGGGGCAAAGAAATTTTTACTGCTGGGATTGATCTTCTGATTTTTCAGGTAGTTCATTCCCTTCTTGGCGAACAGGATGCCTCCCCCGAAGAGGAGGATGACAACGGGCCACATGTTCAACGCAGGAGGGGGAGACGCGGGGGAACACGTTGTCCGTCCGTCTGGATAGGGCTACCTAGTTAGGACTTCCCAGTTAGGACTTCCTACTTAGGAGTGTATGGCTTGTCCGACTATTTAAGTTTCTCCAGTTTGTCCCGCTACTTCCTTTTCTTCCACTTTGATGACGCTTTCGCTGGTGACTCCCTCTTTGTACTATTTTGGCGTGGCTACTCCTCCTTCCACTGCGCCGTCCGATCCTCGCCCCCCTCTGCCTATTCTTCACCGCCCTCTTGTGTGCCTTCGTTTCGCATGCGCCAAAGTGGGGCAGCTATCCTACGTCGCATCGGTGTCCCCACTTGCCTAGCCCTACCCAATGACGTCCGTGTGAGCAAAGGGACGTCCTGTCTCTGGCACGATTATTTCTTCAGTGCGGCCAGCGAGGTATGCTACTCTATATATATACATATATATATAGTTATGTATGCATACTCACATAACAACATCGAAGCCGCTGGCTAGCAGAATCGCATTTAGCGCGCACAATCACGGCGCGGAAGGGGCCTCTCCTCCCACCACCCGGCAAGAGTACCAGTGAGCGTGCGAAAACGCGGGAGCGAGCACTCCTCTTTCTGTGCATCTCCGTTTTTTCCCTTAAAGCCTTGGCCTTTTTACCCCCCTGGTTGGCCAAGGTACGCATAAAAATCCCCTTCTGCAGCGATACTGTTATTCCTGGGATTGTTTTAAAAAAAAAAATAGCTCTGATCAACCTCCTTTCGAGACTGCTATTTTGGGGGCCGCTTTTTGAGGGTTGTTTTTCTCCATTTGGAGGGCAAAATTAAAAAAAAAAAAAAAAAAAAAAAAAAATTAATTCGCCACGTTGGCTTGGTGCCATGGATGCAGATTTGTTTCACAGGATACCTTCACTCGTCCGTGGCCCCCGCTGCACTTCCCCTCAACAGCAATAAATGAAGCGGCGAAGTGAAGCCATAAAAATATACAAAACAGTGAACGGTTATACAAAATAAGCACATCAAGGGGGGAGGGAGATCTTCATACCAAGGGGTTATTACATGACTGGGGAGCAGGCTCCAACTTGGAGTCAGCATTTTCTCGCCCCACCGTCAGGTCACTTGCACGTACAGTTCCTCCTCGCCGATGAGACAAAGACAGCAACCTCCATGTTTCCAGAACCAGCCCCTTTTCCTCCAAACATATGGGTACAGGAACAGTGAATGACGCAATTCACGTCTCCTCGGAAGAGATAACCCCAACTTGAGCCCCAAAAGTGGCACCCACCCCACCCCTGCTTTAATTATCACCAGCGTGAAACACGCATATATGTGTATGCCTGCGCGTGTATAGTTTTGCACTCCGGTATCATAACGTGCTGTGTAGCAGCCGCGTAGAAGCCGCTTAACAACCGCTTAACAACCGCTTACCGGCGCTCCCCCTCGATAAACGAAGGCGGACAAATAGAGCAACTTCAACCAACGCGTGGGGAAGTAATCTCGCACAAAAGGGACGTACACCGCATGTTCTGTGCTCACATTCTGTAAATCGAAAAGAGCGCAGAGATGACTCAGCTTGTCTGATCCGATAAACTGATCGTAGCTATGTGTGCCCTGCGGGGGGAAGGGGGAAAAAGAACAACAACAACAACAAGTGAAGGCAAGGAAGCAGGCATACAAGTCGCCAAACAGGCACATTAAAAGGGAACAGCTCAGAAGAGGTGCATAGGCCCAACGAGAGGAGAAGCAGAATGACACAAAGAGGTGTCCCCTCGTGCCACCGCTAAGCACTTACCTTTTTCACCATCCCCGTGAGATACTCAGCTAGTATAATAGAATACAAATAGGAAAGTAAATTCCTGTCAATCGTCGTAAAGACCACCACAGCCTCGGGGAAACATAACTGACTTATGCACCTTACGTACTCCTCCTTTTTCTCATTGGGCACATGCTCAATGACTTCGGACGACACCACGATGTGATATTTTTTTCCCTCCCTGTCACTCCAGTTTGTGAAGTCACTTATGTCACAGTTATAGTAACTCTGATTTATGTGCACATTTAAGCTCTTCCATGGGTTGTTCTCTGTTTTCTTATTCCCCCAGTTGGGTTCTTTTTCCTGATGGGATGCTCTCGGGTTCATGTCTCTTGTCGTGTTGCAGATGTGTGGAGGGACACCCTCGTGGGAATTACTCATCCTTATGTACTCTGCCCCCTCGGGGGAATGACTCATCCCTGTGTGCTCTGCCTCCTCCACTCGCTGTCTCCTGCGCGCCACGTCTATGAGCTTACTGGACACGTCAATCCCGTCCATGTTTATATGCACCGTCCTCCCGGACACATAAGTGGACCCTGCACCTCGTCCTATTATGTCACTCTTTAGAAGAAAATAGGAAAAGTTCCTCCGCATATACTCGCATAGTATTCCTCCACCGCAACCCACATCCAGAATATTTATCGTGATGTCTTTTTCTTTTTCTCTCCCATGTTGTCCCTCTTTTCTCATTTTCTCGAAAAAAAGGAACTCATAATTTTTCGTGATGAAGTTAAACCTGTGCTTGTTATAGTCGTGAAGGCTGTAAGTGTTTCCTCCTGCGATTTTTTGAAGTACGTCACACCATGTTCGCTTGTCCTTCCCGTGATCATTCCACCACTCGGTGTGCATCTGGTCGAAGAAGGCGCGTTCTCTCTCATCGAAGGTTTTATTCCGGTGCTGTTTCCGCAGAAATGGCTTGCTCACATGTCCTGCTTTACCCCCCCTGGGTTTAAGCCCCGCCAGGAAGTGCTGCATGCGCGGGGGGGTGGAGCGGCACACGTGGGTGAACAGCTGTGCAGTTGCACCGTTACGCTTCTAGGCAGCTATGCGGATATGCCGCAATGGCGATATGCGGATGAGCCCCACGTCCACCACTCAGCTGCACCCTCGCCGTCCTGTTTGCTCCGCTGGTTTCTTTTGCGTTTCCTGCTCTGTGTGAGACAATACATAAGGTTCCAAAACTGACCAAATTGACGACTCACGGAAGCTATTTTTCGACCCGCGGCCAAGTACATACCGATCTGTTGCACGAGGTAGTAGCGTTGCACAAAAAAAAGAAAAAGAACGAGGAGGAGGAATCTCCTACGGTGTCGTGAAGTGTTATAAGGTTACCCAAATGGGGGACGCTCTCACGAAGGCCATTTCCACCCCACCCGCTCTCCAAACGAGCGCACTGTATTAAACCGCTTCAGAGGTGCGCTCCCCGTTTGCACTTGCCCTATTGAAGGCATACCACCTCTATCAGTGAGGAGGACGTGCCTCTTCCACTAAGCTGCTTACATCCAAAATGGTGTTGCACATATGTAGTGATCATACCCTCGCGTCGTTCGAGTTCGCCTGGCGGGATTAGCAAAAACGGGGGGGACACACGACTACGGGTAGATCTGGAACAAATTAAGTGCCCTCCACGCATAAGCCATGCTGCACAACGAGGTCCACAGAAGGAATGACTTCAAGCATAGACAGAAACAAATCACAAAGCGAGAAAAAAAAAAACACAAAGCACACCAAAGAAATCACGCACTGCCGCTTATCACAGGAGCCGCTAACTTTCAGTTCCAATAAAACGGCTGACATTATAATTTTGTTGACCCCTCATTGGTTCTACTTAAAAGGTATGGGGTGCACCTTTCCGCCGTGTCCCCAACTTCTTATTTGCCAATTCGCGCAAGTCTCCTTTGCGAAAATTCTTTACCAATTGCACCGCGGCGCTGTTGTTGGTGCGTTTATAGCCGCTGGGCGCGCCTGTGCGTGGGGAGAAAAAATGGGGCAGCCTCCAACGGTCAGGGGCTTGGTAAACCGCTTTTACGAACAGCCTTGAGGATCGCCTTATGAATGGCCTTTCGAACCGCCTTGGCGAATGCCTCCTATATAGAGTCTTGTTCCTATCTTTGGCGAGATAAAAAAAATTCTCCGCAGAGGTGAAGGACTGTGCGCGCTGCAAGTTGGCAAGTGCCCAGGAAAAAAGAAAAAAAAAAAAAGAAAAAAAAAGAGGACAAGAAGGTGAAGCAGCTAAAGAAGTTGAAGTAGTTGAAGTAGTTGAAGTAGTTGAAGTAGCTGAAGTAGCTGAAGTAGCTGAAGTAGCTGAAGTAGCTGAAG
>NW_008481856.1:327278-329020 GCF_000524495.1 Plasmodium inui San Antonio 1 | reverse complement strand
TGAAGTAGCTGAAGTAGCTGAAGTAGCTGAAGTAGCTGAAGTAGCTGAAGAAGATAAAGAAGGTAAAGAAGCTAAAGAAGCTGAAGCTTAAGAGCGGCGAATTGACTCGCAACTTGCGCAGGAGCCCTCGCAAGCACGATGGGGGGGCCGAACGACTCGACAGACCTATACGACATGCTGTACCTCCTCTTCGATGACTACATTGTAAAAAACAGCAAACAACCCAACACGTACGAGTCCCTCTTCCGCAAAAAGGAGTTCCTCCAGTTTGCAAAGATCCATGGCGCTACCGCAGTAGTCACTTCCCCCAAGGAAGTGATAAAGAATAAAGACGAAATCATAGACGAGCTCATTTACGCATTTAAGCTCTTCGCAAAGTACACCACCATGTGTGATGTTTTCTCCAAAAATGAAGAAGTAGACGATATCAACACCGGATATCTAAAATTTCTACTCATCCCATACATACTGGGGGTCCTATGCTATGAAACAATCAACATAGAGATTCGAAGCGACCGATTGAAGGATGCAAAGTTGTACTTCGCTGAATTCATTAACGTCATAAATATGTATAATATAGCCCCCGTGGAAGATTACCTCCTGGATAAGGCCGCAGACACGTCAGAGGCGATGAACAGGAGGAACATAAAGATCAAAAGAGCCAAGGACGAGAAGATGTTTCAGGACTTGTATGATGATATCATTAAAATGAAGGTGAAAAAAGCTACCTCTCACAATTATAACCCTTCCTGCTTCTCTCATGACATGGAAGAGGAACAACTTAGGGAACTTTCCCTATCCTTGATAAAGTGCAAATGTCTGCAAACGCTTAACATTATGGACTTAATAGACACGGAGCTCCAGGTGTTAGAGATGCGCACAAGCCACCACCATCAGGATGAGCACCAGCAGAATGGGCGACTTACACCCCATCCGAAGCAGCCACATGAGGGGCAACCCCCCCAGAGAAACCATCCAAACGACGGCGTTAGAAAGCCCTGGCTCTTCACCATCAAAAAGAACATGCCTGTTGCCGACATGACTGAAATGAGGAACTATTACAGAGATCTCGTCTTCACCCCTGCACATAATTTGCCGACGATATCGCTAGAAGAGTGCGCCAAAATTGAAATGGAATACGCCGTCAAAGGCAAGGGGGGGGGCATCCCCCTCGGCAGCGAAGACGAACGGAAGGGAACCACAAGGGGGGATGCGGAAAAGGGTGATGTTGAAAACGGCGCCGATGAAGAGGACTACGAAAATTGTTCCAGAGAAGAAAGCGAGAAGGAGGTCATGGACAGGGAGTGGGACGACTGGAAGGATATGCATCAGAAGGGGATTGGGAACAAAAATAGAAACGTCGCTTGACCGGGAGAAGCAGCGTATAACTTGCGTGTTAGCACAGCGCAGCTAGGTGTGCATCCCTCCTTATGGTCCTGCGCCAATGCGCGAAGCAGTCATGCGAAGGATGGCCGAACGAAGGAAAAAGTGCAGAGCAATACATCAACGGGGAAACACCGAAGGGGGGGAGAAGACCGAGCGGGCACATAAACTAACTCACGCCGAAGGAATCAAGACGAATTGGCGATGGAATTCCCCCGTAACGTGCCCAGAAGCACACACCTGCGTGAAGCCACGTCGCGCCAGGGTCCTACTTTCCACCCGCATACGCGCAGACATCCCCATGTACGTTCCCCCTGGATGGGTGCTCCTCCGCGCAATCCATAATTTACCTTCCGAGG
>NW_008481856.1:325052-326917 GCF_000524495.1 Plasmodium inui San Antonio 1 | reverse complement strand
ATTTTTTTTGTTGACAAAATTGTGTATGTCCATTTATCCTCGCGCATCGGGCACGTGTTCATAGTACACGTTTAGCTTCCGCCTCCCCCCGGGATGTAACCTCTTGCGAGAATCCTCCATTTTGAGAAGTCAGCCAGCTCCTGCCCGCACAGAACTGTGTGCACAAATTGTCGCCAAAACGACTGTCAAAATTGCCGCCAAAATTGCCTATTTATCGCTTTACCAGTTTGGTACCCCTTTGCCTCTACTCCCCTTCACGAAAACGGAAAACAAAAAAAAGGGGGGGGCGAACGAAGTGGAACTTTACACCCTGAATGAGATGCGTCACGATAAGGGCAGGCCACCTTGCGCGCGTACTTATATGTAACAGTTACGTGAGCAATTAGCATGCTGTTGCGTTGCTGGTTTTTTTCCCAACACGCAGGAAAACCTTAACCATATATTATTTTTTTATATAAGGCACCGCGCGCGGTTATACATACGCGCAAAGAAAAGGTGTCATGAGCGCAATTCCCTTCTTGAGCTGTGGGACACGCTCCACCCCAAGGGGGAACAAATTTTAAGAACACGTTTCTCGCCAAAAGAAAAGTAAAAAAAAAAAAAGTAGCCAACATCATATAGCACTCTGCCAATGCAGTCCTACTGCGTGATTGCCCTTTTCCTAACCTACCCACGCAAGATAAGCATACAGGCTATTATGTGCACATGTTTATGTATTTAAGAACTTAACCAAGCGCTGCATTCCCCCTGCATTAGGTGAGCTCCATATGCTGCATGTGCTTCATTGTGCCTCATGTGCCACATCTGCTTCATATGCCCCGTTCCCATTGACGTCTCGAAAAAAAAGAGGGTGATTTTTATCTAAGGGAGGATTGCCTCCTCTTTCTTTTCCCTTTTCGCCGTGTCAGGCGGCCCCAAAAGAACAGTTCTCATCACATTTCTTTGCGCGCCCCTTTGATCTTCCTTTTCTGCGCCGTTTGAAAACACTTCGCTTTTTTCCCCACGAAGGAGGAGGTGGGGAATGCCCAAGTTGATGCGAAGCCAATCGGCGCGTAAAAATAAAAAAAATAACAGGGTAATAAAATAAAAAAATAAGTGCGAAAAAATACAAAACAAAAACAAAACAAAAACGAAACATAAACGAAGCGAAAACGAAACAGAAACAAAACAAAACGAAACAAAAACGAAATAGAAACAAAACAAAACGAGAAACAAAGGAATGCAAGAAGAAACAAATCTTCGTTCCCCATTTTTTACGTCTCTTCTCCCCTGTCACAGCCCTCTCTCAGTTTACACGCCTTTTTTAGTGATTCCTTCAAAATGAACGCCCGCCAGTAGCATAAGAAAAGAAGAAAAAAAAAACCTTCTTGCTTCTCACCATGCGACATTTCACGTACGCGTATGCGCAAGTCCCTGCATATGCCCATTTTTTTACCCATACGTATTCGCGCGCGGGCGAATGGCCTGCGGCGAAAAGTATGCTATCTGTGTGCCCTCACTTGGGGGAGGAAGTAACTATAAGTACGTGACACAGCTTTGTGTCAAGCGTACATAGATATATGCCAGCCCATCCACACATACCCCGCATTTCTTCAACCCCGCGGAGGAGATGCTATTCCAAGGCGACGTTGAGTATAGAGGCCTTTATTTCTTTATCCTAACCATCGTTATTTTAACCCCCCACCGCTCTTTTCCTATTCGGTGAAAATTTCACACATTGTATGCATTTATATGTTTGAGATGCCTGCAGTGGGCATCAGTTTGTTCTGTTTGTCACCCCCATGTACCCCCCTAAACATCGTTTTATCTTTTGCGTTTTTTCTTTTTTTTTTTTTTTTTTTTTTCTTTTTTCCTGGGCACTTGCC